>NW_026016759.1:0-95761 GCF_020379485.1 Brassica napus | reverse complement strand
TCTCATGATCAAGTGGGATGGTGAACCAACTTCAGGAGGTGTAGTTGCGTGATTCCTTGGATCCTGGGATGTACTGATTCCAAGACCTTCAAGAATGATCCGCAAGGTGGTGGCCTTGTCTGATGTTAAGTCCTTCAGGTCTTCTTGATTCTTTTCTTCATAGTATCCTCTATCTTCCAAGAACTTCACATCTCTAGATACAAGAACTCTCCTTGCTATAGGATCATAACATTTGTATCCTTTCTGTGTAGCTGAGTATCCTATGAACACAGCCTTAGTGCTTCTTGCTTCTAGCTTGTTGATCATCTCTCCTGGTTTGAGTACAAAGCATAGGCATCCAAAGACTCGCAAATAATCAAGAGCTGGCTTGTACCTGTTCAGAACTTCAAATGGAGCCTTCTCATTCAGAACTTTGGTTGGGGTTCTGTTTATCAGGTAACAAGCAGTGGCAACCGCATCACTCCAAAATCTCTTTGGAACATTACTCTGAAACATAAGTGACCTTGCCACTTCCATGAGATGCCTATTCTTCCTCTCAGCCACTCCATTGTTGAACTGAAGAGAAGATAGAAGCTTGTGCAAAGATAGGGCAAGCTTCAGGAGATGTTCAGAAGAGTTCAACCAAGCTTCAGAAGTACCCTGAAGTGTATATCTTGTGAAGTTAAGTCCAAGAAGGGCTTAGACTGATCTGTAGAAGATATTAGAGGAGTTTGGGAGGAAATGGTCGATGGTGCAAAGTTAGGGTCGGCTGTACGGACGGCCGTACGGACTGTACGGACCGGTACGGATGAGATCGACCCGAAACATCTTTTCTCAACCATCTGAAGACATTTGGTGCTTGTGCAAAAATAGGGCACAAGGGTACGGTCTGAGAAGTATGTGCAAGGTCCGGGTTGAGTAATGGTATCAAAAGAGCATCAAGAAGATGCTGTGTGCAATGGGAATCTAAGGGAGCTGGCACACGGTTCTGATTGGCTTATGATAGTCCAAGACAGGCTGGATGTTGCTGGAAAGAAAGAGACAAAGGCTGGCTATGTATCTGGACAAAGATATGGACAGATACATAAGGCAGTGTGGAGTATTTCTAGCCAAGCATTCCCACATCCAATCAGGAGCATACAACCAGCTACAAACACCCCAAGACCTGATCCAGAACGTCCATTTCAAACCAGGCTACCTCCACTGTCCATTTCTTATCCTTAACTTAGGGTTTTATGAGTTTGCAACCTGTTTTCTATTTAAAGACCCTTTATGGGCGAATTGTAAACTCTCTAAGAGAGTAAGGGGGATTTCCCCTTCTCCTTCATAGTCTTTGGTTACTTTGAATCTCCCAATCTTCATTCTCTTGATTACTCTATTCTGGTTACTTAATCTCATACTCTCAGTCTTCTACTCTCACTCAATCTCCCATAATTACTCTTATTCTTCCATTCACTAAATCTCACTTTCATTAGTCTCTCTTCACCATTTCAAGTTCTCTCTAGCCCTTGTGGGTTTGTTCAACACTCATACAGCCTGAGACTCTGTAAATCTCATATGGTATCAGAGCCAGGTTCATCTGAACCTGGTAGAAGCTTCTGCATATCCGTTACAAGCTCACCCTCATCTCAAATCCAAGCCTTTGAAGATCTGTCAAAACCGGCTACATCTCTTCAAGAAGAAGCAGACCAAAGCCATGGCGTTCTCTCATGGTCTCTCCACCTTTCTCCTGTCCATTAAAGGCGTGCCTCACCTCCTGGTTAAGATGAAACCTCTCAAGAAGAGAGCTTTCCCTTTGCTCATGGAGTTGGCGACTTGGAAACATGAAGAAAGGAGTGGTCTTTACAGTTTGAGATACAAGAAGGTGGTCATAAAGACAAGGAGGAGCTGTTAGGTGGCGAGCCTACATTTCCATTCCATCAAAATGTCATGACCTGGTACCTAGGAGGTTCAAGGAATCAGCACAGATTCCTTGGTTGTAAGCCAATCCTTTTCCCTTCTTGATATGAGCTTGTATTATTGTTTGGTGGTAGTTGAGTGTTGTTATTGGATCCTTGGGTTGATTGAATGTTTTACTAGATGGTATTGTCTAGTTACTGTCCCAGGATGCTTTATGAGACTTGTTTGGTGTTCTTGATGATATATGCCTTGCCGTGAGTCTTGAATGTGTTGCTAGGATGCTAGATGGTATTGTCTCATCCGCTGGTTGCATTCATGATGTCTAAAACTGTTGTTAAGGTGTTTTGCATTATCATTTTGTTGCTGCCTTAAGATTGAAACATCTAGATTAATGTCTAAGATGGTGGTTAACTATTATTGCCTAAATACTATGGGTTTAATCATTGAACATACATAAGTATTTAGAGAATGTGCTTGCATAGATTAGGACTTGATATTATCATGATCCTGTCTGTTGCATTGACTTGCGTATTTCCATAGCTCAAATCGCCATGAATATGTTGTAGGAATGAGTAGAATGTCTCAACTGATTACATCATGATTGATAAGCTGTTTTGCATATATAAGCATGTCTCATACTGTCTAAGTTCAATCCTATTATTGTCTGATCTCTTTGTGCATTCATAAATAGAAACTGATTAAGGTTATTGCATATTGTCATCTTGCTGCTGCCTTAGGTTGATACACTTAGATTCAAGTCTAAAATGTAGTTACGGCAGAAGTTAATGCCTAAGTAGCTTGTCTTGAATCTGATTTGATCTTGCTTGTACTTATAGAGATTGCTTGCAACGATGTGAACTTGATAATGCTTGTTTCAATCTGTTGCATAGCTTGTTACATTGGAGATCAAACTTGATATTGGTCAAGGATTGATCCCAATGCTTGTGTCTTATCTTTGCTGGAGTTTGAGTGATGTTTCAGGTCCACATGATGTGCTCTTGGTTCATCATCAATCTTAGTAAAAGAGGAAGACTTTACCCATTGGGAATGGTCGCTGGGGTGTATGTGGATACATAAGGCGAATGGTCATCACCTAAGTCTGGAGGAGACTGGTGACCAGAAGGCATTGGAGATAAAGGGAAGGGTTGATCAGTGGTTGAAGCGTAATCCATGAGATGTTGCGCTCCTGATCTTAAGGCTCATTGAGGCTCACTTCAAGCTTGGACCCATACTCAATCCAAGCTTGAGGAGCAAAGTGAGCCACCTGATGATCCTGTTGCTCAATGACCTGTATTACTCAAGGTCATTACAAGCTAATCATAGAGTGATTCAGCCGAAGTAGAGGGAAGAAGAAGGTCACTCAACAAGGCGTGTGAGGTGCTTGGAGAGTTGGCTGAGGTATCTCCTCAATGGAATGATGATGTAGTGGAGGTTCAAGCATCAAGTCCAAAGGAGATGGAGGTGCTTTCCACAAGACTTATCATGGAACTATCATGCGCTCACCATCAAGCTTAGACCTTCCCTATACTTGGTCTCAAGCCTGAAGAGGAGTGTGGATGAGCTTGCATGATAAGAGAAGGAGCTGTTAAGCTCAGCAAGTGAGGGATTCAAGTGGTGTGTGAAGAGCAGCCACTCCTCACCATTTATACAAGGGAGTAAACCTGATCTTTATCTCTTTCTATACAATCATGATAGGTTTATCTCTTGAAATTGTCTTGCATCAATTAGGTGCTGTCTAAGTTATTGCATTCATGCATTGAACTGTCAAATTGATCATGCATTGTTACCCTTATCTAGATTGTGCTTGTCCTTGATCTTTTGTTTGCCTATTTCAGAATTAATATTTTGTTGAGGTATTGGTGATCAAACAAGATGTGTGATCTTGCTTTGGTCCCAATAGGATGATTTAATTTTGCATTGAGTTGTTGTGGTTTTTAGGTACACAAGCAGTGATACAAGTGACTCACCAACAACCAAGAGTGTAAAGACAAAGGTCTTTTGCCATTGCATATCATCACTAGGACATGTCAGTCCCCAATCTACAGGAAGTGTAGTGTGATTGATTATGCAATGAGAGATGGCTACTGCATAATACCATTAGGACATGTCTAGTCCTTAGTCTACAGGAAGTGTAGCATGGGACATTATGCAATAAGAAGTGTGACTTGTGATGCTCTCTATGGTGATTCAAACACCCTAGTTCCTGGTATAAGGAAGAGAGCAGCTCACAAGACCGAGACCATCACCCCAGCTGTTGAGACCGGTGGTCTAAGGCCATGAAAGTGCTTACACCTACACAAGCTTAGTTCCAAATCAAAGTCTCGGAAACTAAGCTTGAGGGGGGAATGTTAAATAAGCAAGGTTCATGGCCTGATAGGTCTTTGCAAAGGCTTCTAAGAAGAACCATCAAACGGGCCAAGTCAGTGGCGTGTCTAGGCAAGAGGCTGTTCAGAGCAGTCTTAGCAAGTGAGGAGGAAGGCTCTCCATCAATGCGGCTTCAATGAGAGGCGGCTGAGGAGAAGCTGATAGACCCATTTAGTCATCCAACAAGTTGATAGTGCCAAGAAGATGATGCATTGGCCGAGTGGGAAACTCACCAAAAATAAAAAGGGAAGTCTACTTATCATGTTACTCAAGATGATTGATTTAATGCAGCTTAGTCTGAAAAGATAAGCCTATGTACTTGGATTTCTCTCCTAAAGAACTGAGGCACTGCGTTCATATTGAATCAGGTACTTGTGATCTTGATAAGCAACCTTTAGGAGATGGATGTGATACCTACAGAGACTACTTGAGGGAGGATCAAGTGGAGAGTCAAGCTGTATCAGTCCCTAAGATGAGCCGGTACAAGGGAATGTGTACAAGTGGAGGATGCGTATGCTCATAGAAAGCTCCTCACCAAAACAAAAAAAGGAAGTGTCCCTTAGTCTCTTTCAGTTCAATTCATTCTTCTATTAAGGGCTTAAGCTTGAAAAAGTTACTAGAAATGAATTGATTGAACTGAGATTATACTGAAAAAGATTGATTGAATTGTGTGCATCAATTGTGATGCAGGATATTCAAATTCTTGGTTCTTGATAAGTACTGATGCACCTTTGGAATGTGTATCAGGTACCTTTGCTTGGCGCCTTATTAAACAGTTCCGGGTCATCTCTTAGCTTCTCTAAAGAGGCTGTGAAGTCTGTGGAGAGGGGGAGATTCCAAACCTGGTCTATGAAGAGGGCAAGCCGTGTGTGAAGTGTTGAGCAGCCTCACTGGTGTTTTGAAGATGATCTGGTCGTGTCCTAGCTTCTCTAGGATGGCTGTGAAGTCAGTTGAGAGGGGGAGACTTCAAACCGGTTCCATGAAGAGATGAAGCTGAGTTGTTAAGTGCGCAAAGTCTTGATGAGTTGCTGCACCATCTTAGGCCGTGATCCAGAACTTCTTGTGTCCAACCACACTGGTTCTAAGGCACAAGAGTTCATTGGCCAATCCCTAGGCCCTTAAGAGCTCTACTCTTTTTCCCTTGCAAAGTTTTGTCCCACAGGGTTTTCTTTGCAAGGTTTTTAATGAGGGAGACTCTTCAGGGTTCCAAGCTTGGCTCAGGATCTCCTAGAGTCAAGCTTGAGGGGGAGTGTTGAACTGAAGAGAAGATAGAAGCTTGTGCAAAGATAGGGCAAGCTTCAGGAGATGTTCAGAAGAGTTCAACCAAGCTTCAGAAGTACCCTGAAGTGTATATCTTGTGAAGTTAAGTCCAAGAAGGGCTTAGACTGATCTGTAGAAGATATTAGAGGAGTTTGGGAGGAAATGGTCGATGGTGCAAAGTTAGGGTCGGCTGTACGGACGGCCGTACGGACTGTACGGACCGGTACGGATGAGATCGACCCGAAACATCTTTTCTCAACCATCTGAAGACATTTGGTGCTTGTGCAAAAATAGGGCACAAGGGTACGGTCTGAGAAGTATGTGCAAGGTCCGGGTTGAGTAATGGTATCAAAAGAGCATCAAGAAGATGCTGTGTGCAATGGGAATCTAAGGGAGCTGGCACACGGTTCTGATTGGCTTATGATAGTCCAAGACAGGCTGGATGTTGCTGGAAAGAAAGAGACAAAGGCTGGCTATGTATCTGGACAAAGATATGGACAGATACATAAGGCAGTGTGGAGTATTTCTAGCCAAGCATTCCCACATCCAATCAGGAGCATACAACCAGCTACAAACACCCCAAGACCTGATCCAGAACGTCCATTTCAAACCAGGCTACCTCCACTGTCCATTTCTTATCCTTAACTTAGGGTTTTATGAGTTTGCAACCTGTTTTCTATTTAAAGACCCTTTATGGGCGAATTGTAAACTCTCTAAGAGAGTAAGGGGGATTTCCCCTTCTCCTTCATAGTCTTTGGTTACTTTGAATCTCCCAATCTTCATTCTCTTGATTACTCTATTCTGGTTACTTAATCTCATACTCTCAGTCTTCTACTCTCACTCAATCTCCCATAATTACTCTTATTCTTCCATTCACTAAATCTCACTTTCATTAGTCTCTCTTCACCATTTCAAGTTCTCTCTAGCCCTTGTGGGTTTGTTCAACACTCATACAGCCTGAGACTCTGTAAATCTCATATCCATTTTGCTGTGGAGTATAAGGACAGCTTGTTTGATGTAGGATCCCATGTTGTGATAGGTGTTGCTTGAATGCATGACTCGTGTACTCCCCTCCATTATCTGATCTCAAAATTTTAATCTTAGCATGATAATGGTTAGTTACATAAGTTTGAAAGTTCCTAAATGCATCAAGTACCCTATCTTTGGTCTGAATTAAGGTTAACCAGGTGTATTTGGATTTTTCATCAATGAATGTGACAAAATACTTATAACTATCTCTAGATAAGCAAGGGGCAGTCCACACATCAGAATGAATTAGATCAAAGCAATTATCATAAACGGTAGTAGACTTTTGAAACACAGTTTTACAATGCTTGCCTAAAATACAAGCTTCACAATCTTTGTTCTCAAACACAACACCTGGTACCATTAAGTTCAAAGCTTTAACATGAGGGTGTCCTACTCTAGCATGCCACAATGCATTTTTATTCAACAAAGAAGCAGAAGTAAACGAGCAACTATAATCAGGAACAGAAGTGAGTTCTTCAAGCATATAGAGATCTCCCTTAGTCACCCCTTTCCCAATCAATCTGCTGCTCTCAATATCCTGAAACTTCACATCATTAGGACTAAAGATAACATTGCATTGTAAATCATTAGTACATTTCTTCACTGATAATAGGTTTGATGTGAATTCAGGCATGTAAAAAGCTCTAGATTCTTTGTTAAACAGCTTAAGCTTTCCTATTCCTCTAATGGGTATCTTATCCCCATTTGCTATCATCACATGCCCATGTGTAGGTTCTATATCCTTAATCAAGTTTTCATCACTTATCATATGATGTGATGCACCAGAATCAACAATCAATGGTTTATTTACTCGTTTAGCATTATGGCATAGATTACTAAGTGATGGATGCATCTTATCAGTTCTAGCAATGTGAGCATGTCTATACCCATTCCTAGCTTCTAACCGTTCTACTAGTTCTCTAATCAAGTGATCATCCTTATATGCAATCATAGAAGCTCCAAAGGAATAACCGTAAGTGTTACCGTTTTCCTTTAGCATTTTGAAGAGGGCATCAAGGTCTGATCTCTTGATGTAGTCATCATTGCTGCGGGAGCTTGAGGCGCCTGTGTAAGCCACCAGAGACTTCCCATTCCCATCATTGCCTCCAAGCCCATCCACTTCACTGATCTTGCTGGTGCCAGCTCCACTTGAACCTTCAGTCACATTTGCCCTTCCCTCACGCTCCTTCATGAACTTGGCCGGCTTGAGGTGTGGGTGCAGTATCCAGCATTGGCTCTTCTTATGACCATGCTTCTTGCAATGATCACAGTTGCCATTGAACTTCCTGTCCTCGTACTTCCCGTGAGATGCCTTGTTTGCTTGTGGAGCCTCGGTTGAATCCTCATGAGCTGCTTGATTGGCAAGAGAGAGCTCCCCCTTTCCTCCAAACAAACCCATAGATCCCTGCTCCCTTTGGATTTGTGCACACACCTCCTCAAGGTCCGGAAGCTTGTCTGACCTTAACATGTGCTGGATGAGCTGGGTGTAGGCCGGGTTCAGTGTGAGAAGCAGACCAAAGACCTTGTCTTGCTCGCGCCTCTCATTCAACTGATCTGGATCAGTTGTGCTCGGCCTCAGCATCTCCAGCTCTGACCATAAGGACCTGAACCTCCCCAAGTGCTTAGTGAACTCCATGTCCTCTTGTGCAAGACGGTTGATCGCTAGCTTCACTTCAAACACACGGCTGAGGTTGGAAATGTTCCCATACACCTTCTTCAGCGTGTCCCACAGCTCCTTGGCTGATTCACAGTAGCTGTAGGCATCCAAGATAGCTGGGTCCAAGGATGCGTGTAGAACCGTCATCACCAGCATGTCTTCTTGTTGCCATTTCTCCACAGCCGCTTCATTGGAGACCTCTTCTTGATCTCCTCCCTGAGTAATGAGTTTCGGAGCCTCCCCTGTTGTGATGTGCCCCCACAAACCCTTACTTCCCACCGCAGTCTTCACCATCCGAGACCACACAAGGTAGTTGCTACCTTTGAAAGTAACCGCTACCTTCATCCTCATGTTCATCCCCTGTTCCATCTTTGCTTGACTTGAAAACTTGAATCTTGGATCTCGTACACACCAACCTTGAGTCTAGAATCACGCAAACCCACAGAACGCAGTACAGCTTCAACTAGAACGAACCACAGCTTCAACACCTTCAAGACTACTCGCGTGTAGCTTCAAAGACGTTTAGCTTGTAACTCTCTAAAGATCAAACCCCAGATTCAAATGAACCTGGCTCTGATACCATATGAGATTAAGAGATCTTTAGAGTGATTAGAATAAAGAGAGTGTTTAGGAAGTGATTAAGAGAAGTTTGTGAAAGATTAAGAGACTAGAAAGAGCCGTTTAGAGTCTAAGAGAAAACCATAGTCTAAGAGATTAGAGAGACTCGAACTGATTGATCTTATTAATGAGTGAGGTTACATATTTATATAGAAAGCATTAGGGTTTACAAGAGGCGAAATGGGCACTATTGAAGCATGTAGAGTCAAGGTTGCTTTCCGGATGATTGGATGGTAAGGCTCACACGCTTTGCCTCTTTACAGCCTGTTCCAGCCTGGCACGCTCTTCCCTTATCCACTCAACGGTCTGATCCCTTCTCCTTAAGTCCCCAAGGTAACACTCCCTTGTTACCGTTTCACTTGGTCGAGTTGGGTAAGTTTTGGTCGAGACCTTTGGTACGGACGGTACGGCCATGTACGGCCTTGTACGGACGTCCGTACCATTCACACCCAAACCCCCTAAGCTTCTCCATCTCTTCTCCTCTTCAACTCCTCTTCTCTCCATACCAATATAATCAACTCAACTCAACAATGGCTTGTACTTGTTCAAGGCTTCAAAAGGGGACTGATCCTGTAGAATCTTAGTTGGGATCCGGTTGATTAGATAACAAGATGTAGCCACAGCATCACTCCAAAACCTCTTAGGGACATTTGCTTGAAACATCATTGACCTTGCCACCTCCATGAGATGCCTATTCTTTCTCTCAGCCACTCCATTTTGCTGAGGAGTATAGGGACAACTCGTTTGGTGTAGTATCCCATGTTGAGCTAGATGTTGCTTGAAGGCTTGACCAGTGTATTCCCCACCATTATCTGATCTCAAAATTTTAATCTTGGCATTGTAATGGTTAGTCACATAGTTTTGAAAATTTTTAAAAGCTTCAAGCACCCTATCTTTGGTTTGAATAAGTGTTATCCAGGTGTATTTCGATTTTTCATCTATGAATGTGACAAAGTATTTAAAACTATCCCTAGACAAGCAAGGAGCAGTCCAAACATCAGAGTGAATTAAATCAAAGCACTTGTCATAAACAGTAGATGAAATGGGAAAAACAGTTTTACAATGCTTGCCTAAGATGCAAGCTTCACAATCCTTATTTTCAAATACCACACCTGGTAACATTAAGTTTAAAGCCCTAACATGGGGATGACCTAGTCTAGCATGCCACAATGCATTTTTATTCATCATAGAAGCAGAAGTAAATGAGCACAAGTAATCAGAAACAGGAGCTAGTTCTTCAAGTAAATATAAATCTCCCTTGGTAACTCCTTTTCCAATCAATTGGCTGCTCTCAATATCCTGAAACTTCACATCATTAGGACTGAATATAACATTGCAATTAAGATCTGTAGTGCATTTCTTTACAGATAATAGATTTGATGTGAAGTCAGGCATGTAAAATGCTTTAGATTCTTTATCAAACAATTTTAGCTTGCCAATTCCTCTAATTGGGATTTTATCTCCATTTGCAATCATGACATGTCCATTTGTAGGTTCAATGTCTCTAATCAAACTAGTATCACTAATCATGTGATGAGATGCTCCTGAATCAACTACCAATGGTTTAAACAGATTGTGTGCAATATGAGACTGTCCTAGTATGCTAGTAGGTTTATAAGCAATGCTTGAGTGATCAGGTTCTCTAGCAATACTATACGGTTCATATGATGCACCAAAAGAGTAACCAAGAGTACCAAGTGTGTTACCATTCTCCTTTAGCATTTTGATGAGGGAGTCAAGGTCCGATCTCCTCAGGTACTCGTTCTCACGGTTGTTCTGAAGGCTTGGTTGAGCTGTGTAAGTCACCAGGGCCTTGCTATCTCCAGGCTCACGTGTCCCGCCCTCTCCAGCTTGGCCTGAGCTCCCAGCAACACTTGAACTTCCCGGCTCACTTCCAGCATACGAGACATTGGCTCTCCCATCTTTCTCTCTTGAGAACTTGGCCGGCTTCAGATGAGGATGCAAGATCCAGCACTGGTTCTTCTTGTGACCTTGTCTCTTGCAATGATCACAATTTCCCGTGAACTTCTTTGCATCATACTGGTTAGAGCTTGCACGGTTTGCTTGCGGAACCTCAGCTTGGTTTGCAAGAGTGATCTCCCCTTCCCTCCAAAGAGACCAATAGACCCTTCCTCCTTCTGAACTTGCGCACACACGTCCTCAAGATCAGGTAACTTTCCGGACCTCAGAATGTGTTTGATGAGGCTGTTGTAGCTTGGATTCAACGTGAGCAACAACCCAAACACCTTATCCTGCTCGCGTCTCTCAGCCAGCTCATCTAGGTTGGTTGTGCCTGGCCTCAGCATCTCCAGTTCAGACCACAAAGCTCTGAACCTCCCAAGATGCTTAGTGAACTCCATGTCCTCCTGTGTCAAGCTGTTGATAGCACGTTTCACTTCAAACACACGGCTCAAGTTTGAGATGTTACCATAAACCTTCTTTAGCGTGTCCCAAAGATCCTTTGCTGTCTCACAGTAGCTGTATGCCTCCAGGATAGACACTTCAAGAGACCGTTGGAGTATGGACATCACCAGCTGATCATCCTGCTCCCACTTCTCCTCATCGCACTCGACAACCTCCTTGTCGCCTTCATAAGTAATGAGCTTTGGGGCTTCACTCTGTGTGATGTGTCCCCATAAACCCTTACTCCCCACTGCAGTCTTCACCAAACGAGACCACAAAAGATAGTTACCCCCCTTGAGAGTAACCGGAACCACAGCTTTGTTGCTTTCCATTTCAGACCCACTCGGATGAACGAAATGCAACTCAAGTGTTCTTAGTACTCAAACCCAGATTATGATGAACCTGGCTCTGATACCATATGAACTTTAGAGAATCTGAGTTTGATATAAGGAAAGAAAGGGATTAGAGAAGTTTAGAGATGATTTAGACCGAGTTTAGCTAAGAGTTTAGTGTAGAATCATGATTGAGAGTCTTTGAATCTAAGAAAGTGTTTTTGTGTCAAGAACTGTCTAATCTTTTATTAATGAGGAGATTACATATTTATACTTAGAGAACATAGGGTTTCCAAATGGGTTAAGGTCGCCTAAGCATGTGAGGTCAAATGGGAAGAGCTAGCCGGTTTTGAATCCATCCAATAGGGGCCATCACACGTTTGATCCCTTTGGCATCTTGGATCAGATGCCAAACACCTTTACAGCCTGTCTTAGCTGTAAAGCCGCGCCTCCTCTTATCCATAAACGGTCATCTCCTTTCCTTTGGCCGAGACCTTCCCTTTGCATAAGTGTCTTCAGCCTTTCCCTCTTCCTTGTTGTTCAAACTTCTTTTTACCGTGGTAACTTCAGATGGTACGGACATGGTAACTCCGTACACTTCACCCTAAGTTTGCACAACTTCAGAATGTGGAGAAAGGTCGAGACTCAAGTGATCTTGGTCGAACTGATCCGTACGGTTTGTACCGTCCGTACCATTCTCCCAATGCATCTCTCACTTCAGTCTTTGCTTCATCTCCTTATCCCTTTCATTACCCAAGTCTCTCTAAGCCTTCATATCAACTCCTCATCTCAACACTTGAAGACATTAACCCCATTTCTAGTTGTTTGCTGAGTTCTGTTTTAAGTAAAGGTGCATTATGGCATTCTAGGCTAGGACATCCACATGTTAGAGCCTTAAGCTTAATGTTTCCAGGTGTCATGTTTAAAAATAATGATTGTGAGGCTTGTATTTTGGGAAAACATTGTAAGACTGTCTTTAAAAGATCTACTACTATCTATGATAAGTGTTTTGATCTTGTTCACTCTGATGTATGGACTGCTCCCTGCTTATCTAGAGATAATTACAAGTACTTTGTCACATTTATAGATGAGAAATCTAAATACACATGGATAACACTCATTAAAACAAAGGATAGGGTTCTTGATGCATTTAAAAACTTCCAATCTTATGTATCTAACCAGTATAATGCCAAGATTAAGATTTTCAGGTCTGATAATGGTGGAGAATATACTGGCAATGCATTCAAGAGTCACCTAGCTCAACATGGGATTCTACATCAGACAAGTTGTCCATACACTCCTCAACAGAACGGTGTAGCTGAGAGAAAGAATAGACACCTAATGGAGGTGGCAAGGTCTATGATGTTTCATACAAGTGTGCCTAAGAGATTCTGGAGTGATGCTGTGATCTCGGCTTGTTATCTAATCAATAGGATACCAACCAAGATCCTGGAAGATCAAGCTCCTTATGAAGTTTTAAACAGAAGCAAACCTGTGCTGGATCACTTAAGAGTCTTTGGATGCGTGTGCTTTGTACTTGTACCCGGGGAGCTAAGGAATAAGCTAGAAGCAAAGAGCACAAGAGCCATGTTCATTGGCTACTCAACGTCACAAAAGGGATACAAATGCTATGATTCAGAAGCCAGGAGAGTTCTTGTGTCTAGAGATGTGAAGTTCTTGGAGGATAAGAGCTTTTATGGAGATAGAAAGTGGGAAGATCTTGAAGATTTGTCTCAACCATCTGATCGAGCTACAAGTCTTAGGCGTGTACTGGAAGGACTTGGAATCAACATGTCCCAGGATCAGCAACCATCAAAGGAGAATGAAGCTGAAGAACCATCACACCATGATCATGAGGGGGGAAATGAGGCTGAGCCTGAAGATCATGAGGATCAAGACTCAGATAGTCATGGTCAAGGTGTGATACAAAGAGAGGAAGAATCCATACAAGAAGATCATGTGGAACCAATTGAACCAAATGAAGTAGAAAGAGAAGCAGTTCAGCCTACGGTGGTGCAGCCTACGGTGGTGGAGGTGGAACAAGCCCCATTAAGGAGAAGCACACGGCTGAAGAGAGATGCTTCCAACTGGGTAAACACGAGAGTGTACTACAATGCTCAAGCTGTGAAGCATCCCTCTCAGGCTGTGTGCTCATTTGCGAGCTACCCAAAGGAACATTGTGCATTCATTACAAGCTTAGATGAGAGCAGTGTACCAAGATCATATGAAGAAGCAATGTTACATGAAGATTGGAAAGAATCAGTGGGTGATGAAGCAAATGCTATGATAAAGAATGACACTTGGTTTGAAAGTGAGTTACCAAGAGGGAAGAAGGCAGTAACAAGCAAGTGGATATTCACTATCAAGTATCTACCTGATGGAACTATTGAGAGGAAGAAGACAAGACTGGTGGCTAGAGGATACACTCAAACATATGGGGAAGACTACATTGATACCTTTGCCCCTGTTGCCAAACTCCATACCATAAGAATTGTACTATCTCTTGCTGTGAATCTTGAGTGGGAGCTTTGGCAGATGGATGTGAAGAATGCCTTTCTTCAAGGAGAGCTAGAGGATGAAGTGTATATGTATCCACCACCGGGTCTAGAGCACCTTGTGAAACCTGGAAATGTATTGAGACTCAAGAAGGCTATCTATGGGCTGAAGCAATCTCCTAGAGCATGGTATAACAAGCTGAGCACTACCTTAAATGGGCGTGGGTTCAAGAAGTCTGAATTGGATCACACTCTCTTCACTCTCACTACACCCTCAGGTATCATCTGTCTACTTGTATATGTTGATGACATTATCATAACAGGTAGTGATAAGGCTGGTATAAAAGCCACAAAGGAGTTTTTGAAATCTGTGTTTGAAATCAAAGACTTAGGAGAAATGAAATACTTCCTTGGAATTGAGTTGTGTAGATCTAAGGAAGGATTGTTCATTTCCCAAAGGAAGTACACACTTGATCTTTTGAAAGATGCAGGTATACAAGGAGATAAGACAGCAAAGATGCCTCTTGAAGATGGATACAAGATTCCACGTGAGGGGGAGATTGAAGATAGCAAGGCCTTTCATGATCCAAAGCTATACAGGAAGCTAGTAGGGAAGCTCATCTACCTCACCATCACAAGACCAGACATTTGCTTTGCTGTGAACCAAGTGAGCCAGCATATGCAAGTTCCAAAGGATCATCACTGGCGCATGGTGGAGAGACTGCTCTTGTATCTGAACGGGACATCAAGCCTTGGAGTTTGGATGGGATGCAACAAGAGTACTGAAGTAGTGGGATATTGTGATGCGGATTGGGCTGGAGATAGAGCAGACAGAAGATCAACCACTGGCTACTGTACATTCATTGGAGGCAACTTGGTGACTTGGAAGAGCAAGAAGCAGAAAGTGGTGTCTTGTTCAAGTGCTGAAGCTGAGTATAGAGCAATGCTGAAGCTTACCAATGAGTTGGTATGGATCAAAGGGATCTTGAAGCATTTGGAGATAGAGCAAGCAACTCCAATGACTATGCATTGTGACAATCAAGCGGCTATACACATTGCAACCAACTCAGTCTTCCATGAGAGAACCAAGCACATTGAAGTTGATTGTCACAAGGTGAGGCAGATGATTGTCTTGGGAGTAATCTTGCCATGCTATACAAGGAGTGAGGATCAGTTAGCTGATGTCTTTACCAAAGCCGCGAGACAGAAGACCATGGAGTCCATTCACATCAGGCTAGGACTCCTGGATCTCACACCAAGTGGCTGAGTCCCCTTAGCCATGAGTTCTTCACTCTTTTTCCCTCATCAAAGTTTTGTCCCAATGGGTTTTCTTTGGTGAGGTTTTTAATGAGGAAGATCTCATGGCCTTTCCAAGCTTAGCTTTGCAAGAGTCTAAGCTTGAGGGGGAGTGTTAAATAAAAGGAGAGAAGAGACATCAAGGTGAAGGCATGAAGGGATGAGAGGATTCTGAATAAGGAATCAGTACATGAGGGATGTCCGTACAAGCCAAGGCCGTACAAGTGAGGCCGTACACTTAGGGAAAGAGGATCATCCTAAAGTTACCCAAGTGGAGTTACCGTGAGAGATTAACCTTGTTACAGCCTTATCCTGATCAGTCCGTTGAGGGAAGAAGACCAGCGCGTCTCTAGCTGTTCCAGGCTGTAAAGCAAACAGCATCTTGGTCTTAGATGCCAAGATACCAAAGCGTGTAAGCTCTCCCATTGGATCATTTCAAATGGACGCTCCTCTTCCCCTTTGACTCCACATGCTTATGCTTTCCCTAATGTTTAACCTAGTGTCTCTCTCCCTTACTATATAACTTGTAATCTGATTGATTAATAATATACACGAGTTTATGAGTCTCTCTCTCTCTAGTTCATCATGATAATCTCATAAACTTTCTCTTAAACACTCTAATCTCTCTTGAATCTCTCTTAGACTTCTCAATACCTTTCATATTCTCTAAAGTCATACCATTCTCCCAATGCATCTCTCACTTCAGTCTTTGCTTCATCTCCTTATCCCTTTCATTACCCAAGTCTCTCTAAGCCTTCATATCAACTCCTCATCTCAACACTTCCTAATGGTTCTCCACTACTTTATGAATCCAATTCAAGCTTCTTACATCACGATTCATCCTGGTTTGATTAGAATGACAAAGAAGCTGTCATATTACCTAACAGGAAAACTGGGATCACCTGATTTTGAAAGTGGGATAGGTTCTTCATCCTAACTCCTATGAGATTTATTCAACTTCCTAGTGATTCTCCATTACTTTATGTATCAAAATCAAGCTTCTTACATCGCGATTCATCCTGGTTCGATTAGAATGACAAGGAAGCTGTTATATTCCCAAACAAGAAAACTAGGATCACATGATTTGAAAGTGGGATAGCTTCTTCATCCTAACTCCTATGAGATTTATTCAACTTCCTAGTGATTCTCCATTACTTTATGTATCAAAATCAAGCTTCTTACATCGCGATTCATCCTGGTTTGATTAGAATAACAAGGAAGCTGTCATATTCCCAAACAGGAAAACTGGGATCATCTGATTTGAAAGTGGGATAGCTTCTTCATCCTAACTCCTATGAGATTTATTCAACTTCCTAATGGTTCTCCACTACTTTATGTATCAAAATCAAGCTTCTTACATCAAGATTCATCCTTGTTTGATTAGAATGACAAAGAAGCTATCATATTCCCAAACAGAAAAACTGGGATCACTTGATTTGAAAGTGGGATAGCTTCTTCATCCTAACTCCTATGAGATTTATTCAACTTCCTAGTGATTCTCCATTACTTTATATATCAAAATCAAGCTTCTTCCATCGCGATTCATCCTGTTTTGATTAGAATGACAAGGAAGCTGTCATATTCCCAAACAGGAAAACTGGGATCACCTGATTTGAAAGTGGGATAGCTTCTTCATCCTAACTCCTATGAGATTTATTCAACTTCCTAGTGATTCTCCATTACTTTATATAACAAAATCAAGCTTCTTACATCGCGATTCATCCTGGTTTGATTAGAATGACAAAGAAGCTGTTATATTCCCAAACAGGAAAAGTGGGATCACCTGATTTGAAAGTGGGATAGCTTCTTCATCCTAACTCCTATGAAATTTATTCAACTTCCTAGTGATTCTCCATTACTATATGTATCAAAATCAAGCTTCTTACATCGCGATTCATCCTGTTTTGATTAGAATGACAAGGAAGCTATCATATTCCCAAACAGAAAAACTGGGATCACTTGATTTGAAAGTGGGATAGCTTCTTCATCCTAACTCCTATGAGATTTATTCAACTTCCTAGTGATTCTCCATTACTTTATATATCAAAATCAAGCTTCTTCCATCGCGATTCATCCTGTTTTGATTAGAATGACAAGGAAGCTGTCATATTCCCAAACAGGAAAACTGGGATCACCTGATTTGAAAGTGGGATAGCTTCTTCATCCTAACTCCTATGAGATTTATTCAACTTCCTAGTGATTCTCCATTACTTTATATAACAAAATCAAGCTTCTTACATCGCGATTCATCCTGGTTTGATTAGAATGACAAAGAAGCTGTCATATTCCCAAACAGGAAAAGTGGGATCACCTGATTTGAAAGTGGGATAGCTTCTTCATCCTAACTCCTATGAAATTTATTCAACTTCCTAGTGATTCTCCATTACTATATGTATCAAAATCAAGCTTCTTACATCGCGATTCATCCTGTTTTGATTAGAATGACAAGGAAGCTATCATATTCCCAAACAGAAAAACTGGGATCACTTGATTTGAAAGTGGGATAGCTTCTTCATCCTAACTCCTATGAGATTTATTCAACTTCCTAGTGATTCTCCATTACTTTATATATCAAAATCAAGCTTCTTCCATCGCGATTCATCCTGTTTTGATTAGAATGACAAGGAAGCTGTCATATTCCCAAACAGGAAAACTGGGATCACCTGATTTGAAAGTGGGATAGCTTCTTCATCCTAACTCCTATGAGATTTATTCAACTTCCTAGTGATTCTCCATTACTTTATATAACAAAATCAAGCTTCTTACATCGCGATTCATCCTGGTTTGATTAGAATGACAAAGAAGCTGTCATATTCCCAAACAGGAAAAGTGGGATCACCTGATTTGAAAGTGGGATAGCTTCTTCATCCTAACTCCTATGAAATTTATTCAACTTCCTAGTGATTCTCCATTACTATATGTATCAAAATCAAGCTTCTTACATCGCGATTCATCCTGTTTTGATTAGAATGACAAGGAAGCTGTCATATTCCCAAACAGGAAAACTGGGATCACCTGATTTGAAAGTGGGATAGCTTCTTCATCCTAACTCCTATGAGATTTATTCAACTTCCTAGTGATTCTCCATTACTTTATGTGTTAAAATCAAGTTTCTTACATCGTGATTCATCTTGGTTTGATTAGAATGACAAGGAAGCTGTCATATTCCCAAACAGGAAAACTGGGATCACCTGATTTGAAAGTGGGATAGCTTCTTCATCCTAACTCCTATGAGATTTATTCAACTTCCTAGTGATTCTCCATTACTTTATGTGTCAAAATCAAGCTTCTTACATCGCGATTCATCCTGTTTTGATTAGAATGACAAGGAAGCTGTCATATTCCCAAACAGGAAAATTGGGATCACCTGATTTGAAACTGGGACAGCTTCTTCATCCTAACTCCTATGAGATTTATTCAACTTCCTAATGATTCTCCATTACTTTATGTATCAAAATCAAGCTTCTTACGTCGCGATTCATCCTGGTTTGATTAGAATGACAAGGAAGCTGTAATATTCCCAAACAGGAAAACTAGGATCACCTAATTTGAAAGTGGGATAGCTTCTTCATCCTAACTCCTATAAGATTTATTCAACTTCCTAGTGGTTCTCCACTACTTTATGAATCCAATTCAAGCTTCTTACATCACGATTCATCCTGGTTTGATTAGAATGACAAAGAAGCTGTCATATTACCTAACAGGAAAACTGGGATCACCTGATTTTGAAAGTGGGATAGGTTCTTCATCCTAATTCCTATGAGATTTATTCAACTTCCTAGTGATTCTCCATTACTTTATGTATCAAAATCAAGCTTCTTACATCACGATTCATCCTGGTTCGATTAGAATGACAAGGAAGCTGTTATATTCCCAAACAAGAAAACTAGGATCACATGATTTGAAAGTGGGATAGCTTCTTCATCCTAACTCCTATGAGATTTATTCAACTTCCTAGTGATTCTCCATTACTTTATGTATCAAAATCAAGCTTCTTACATCGCGATTCATCCTGGTTTGATTAGAATAACAAGGAAGCTGTCATATTCCCAAACAGGAAAACTGGGATCATCTGATTTGAAAGTGGGATAGCTTCTTCATCCTAACTCCTATGAGATTTATTCAACTTCCTAATGGTTCTCCACTACTTTATGTATCAAAATCAAGCTTCTTACATCAAGATTCATCCTTGTTTGATTAGAATGACAAAGAAGCTATCATATTCCCAAACAGAAAAACTGGGATCACTTGATTTGAAAGTGGGATAGCTTCTTCATCCTAACTCCTATGAGATTTATATTGAGATGAAGACCAAGGAGGCTGAGACAGTAACTTTAGAGTTTTACTGTGGTAACTTTATTTTAACCACAGTAACTACTTGGGGAAGTTATCTGATGGGATGAGAAGGTAACTTAGTGAAGAGAAGAGAGGAAACTCGACCAAAGAGGATAAGTGAGGTTAAGGAAGGATAAGGGATCACTTTGACAGCCTGTATGATGCTGGAAAGGAGAAGTTACCTTTATACTAGTGCAAGCATGTGAGAAAGCACAGCCAAGTTATGAGATTAAGAGATCTTTAGAGTGATTAGAATAAAGAGAGTGTTTAGGAAGTGATTAAGAGAAGTTTGTGAAAGATTAAGAGACTAGAAAGAGCCGTTTAGTGTCTAAGAGAAAACCATAGTCTAAGAGATTAGAGAGACTCGAACTGATTGATCTTATTAATGAGTGAGGTTACATATTTATATAGAAGGCATTAGGGTTTACAAGAGGCGAAATGGGCACTATTGAAGCATGTAGAGTCAAGGTTGCTTTCCGGATGATTGGATGGTAAGGCTCACATGCTTTGCCTCTTTACAGCCTGTTCCAGCCTGGCACGCTCTTCCCTTATCCACTCAACGGTCTGATCCCTTCTCCTTAAGTCCCCAAGGTAACACTCCCTTGTTACCGTTTCACTTGGTCGAGTTGGGTAAGTTTTGGTCGAGACCTTTGGTACGGACGGTACGGCCATGTACGGCCTTGTACGGACGTCCGTACCATTCACACCCAAACCCCCTAAGCTTCTCCATCTCTTCTCCTCTTCAACTCCTCTTCTCTCCATACCAATATAATCAACTCAACTCAACACTCCCCCTCAAGCTTAGCTTTGTGAAAGCCTAAGCTTGGATAGCTATGAGATCTTCCTCATTAAAAACCTTACCAAGGAAAACCCATTGGGATAAAACCTTGATAAGGGAAAAAGAGTAAAGACCTCACAGCCAAGGGGATCAGCTCCTTCTCTTCCCAAGATCAATGAGGCCCAACCGTATGTGAATGGACTCCATTGTCTTCTGCCTTGCAGCCTTGGTGAACACATCCGCTAACTGATCTTCACTTCTTGTGTAGCATGGCAAGATGACTCCTAAGATGATCATCTGCCTCACCTTGTGGCAATCAACTTCAATGTGCTTGGTTCTCTCATGGAACACCGAGTTGGAGGCAATGTGGATAGCTGCTTGGTTGTCACAATGCATGGTCATTGGCGTGGCTTGATCAATCTCCAAATGCTTCAAGATGCCTTTGATCCATACTAACTCGTTGGTGAGCTTCAGCATAGCTCTATACTCAGCTTCTGCACTTGAGCAAGACACCACCTTCTGCTTCTTACTCTTCCAAGTCACCAAGTTGCCTCCAATGAATGTGCAATAGCCTGTGGTTGATCTCCTGTCTGCTCTATCACCAGCCCAATCCGCATCACAGTATCCCACCACTTCAGTGCTTCCATTGCAGCCCATCCATACTCCTTGATCAGGTGAGCCGTTGAGATACATCAAGATCCTCTCCACCATGCGCCAATGATGTTCCTTAGGTACTTGCATGTGTTGACTCACCTGATTCACAGCAAAACAAATGTCAGGTCTAGTTATAGTGAGATAAATCAATTTGCCAACTAGTTTTCTATAGAGTTTAGGATCCTGATAAGGTTTGCTGTCTTCAATCTCCCCCTCTCGTGGGACTTTGTAGCCATCCTCCATAGGCATCCTTGCTGTCTTGCCTCCATAAGCACCTGCACCTTTCAAAAGATCAAGTGTATACTTCCTTTGGGACATGAACAAACCTTCCTTGGATCTACATATCTCAATTCCAAGAAAGTATTTCATTTCTCCCAAGTCTTTAATCTCAAACATGGATTTAAGAAACTCCTTGGTTGCTATGATACCTTCCTTATCACTCCCTGTGATAATGATATCATCAACATACACAAGAAGTGCAATCATACCTGAGGGAGTCGTGAGTGTGAAGAGGGTGTGATCTAGTTCAGACTTCTTGAAGCCTCGGCCATTCAGAGTAGTACTCAACTTGTTGTACCAAGCTCTTGGTGATTGCTTCAGCCCATAGATGGCTTTCTTCAGTCTCAACACATTTCCACTCTTCACTAAGTGTTCAAGGCCTGGAGGTGGATGCATATACACTTCATCCTCAAGTTCACCTTGTAGAAACGCATTCTTCACATCCATTTGCCATAACCCCCATCCAAGATTCACAGCTAAGCTCAGTACAATCCGGATTGTGTGGAGTTTAGCTACTGGTGCAAAGGTTTCTATGTAATCTTCTCCATAAGTTTGAGTGAAACCTCTTGCAACTAGCCTTGACTTCTTCCTCTCAACCTTTCCATCCGCTTTGTACTTGATTGTGAATATCCATCTACTAGTCACAGCCTTCTTCCCTTTTGGTAACTCACTCTCATACCATGTATCATTCTTGATCATTGCTCCTGCCTCATCTCCAACTGATTCCTTCCATTCTTTATCTTTCATTGCTTCTTCATAGCTTCTTGGGATGTGATTCTCATCCAAGTTTACCATGAAAGCGCAATGTGCTTCTGGATATTGAGCAAAGGAGCACACGGCTTGAGAAGGATGCTCCACAGCTTGGGCATTGTAGTACACTCTCGTGTTTACCCAACTGGAAGGATCCTTCCTTATCCTTGTACTCCTTCTTAGTGGCTGCACAACCGGTTCTTCTTCCTGTTGTTCTTCTACCACTTCATCTTGAGAAGGTGTTTGTGTCACACCATGATCATGTCCATGACCATCCGAGCCTATGCTCTCTTCTCCTTCATTCTCTACTCCTCCTTCATCTTGGTTGGCCTCTTGCATAGGCTCCTCATGCTCCTCTCCTCCCTCATGATCAAGGTGGGATGGTGAACCAACTTCAGGAGGTGTAGTTGCGTGATTCCTTGGATCCTGGGATGTACTGATTCCAAGACCTTCAAGAATGATCCGCAAGGTGGTGGCCTTGTCTGATGTTAAGTCCTTCAGGTCTTCTTGATTCTTTTCTTCATAGTATCCTCTATCTTCCAAGAACTTCACATCTCTAGATACAAGAACTCTCCTTGCTATAGGATCATAGCATTTGTATCCTTTCTGTGTAGCTGAGTATCCTATGAACACAGCCTTAGTGCTTCTTGCTTCTAGCTTGTTGATCATCTCTCCTGGTTTGAGTACAAAGCATAGGCACCCAAAGACTCGCAAATAATCAAGAGCTGGCTTGTACCTGTTCAGAACTTCAAATGGAGCCTTCTCATTCAGAACTTTGGTTGGGGTTCTGTTTATCAGGTAACAAGCAGTGGCAACCGCATCACTCCAAAATCTCTTTGGAACATTACTCTGAAACATAAGTGACCTTGCCACTTCCATGAGATGCCTATTCTTCCTCTCAGCCACTCCATTTTGCTGTGGAGTATAAGGACAGCTTGTTTGATGTAGGATCCCATGTTGTGATAGGTGTTGCTTGAATGCATGACTCGTGTACTCCCCTCCATTATCTGATCTCAAAATTTTAATCTTAGCATGATAATGGTTAGTTACATAAGTTTGAAAGTTCCTAAATGCATCAAGTACCCTATCTTTGGTCTGAATTAAGGTTAACCAGGTGTATTTGGATTTTTCATCAATGAATGTGACAAAATACTTATAACTATCTCTAGATAAGCAAGGGGCAGTCCACACATCTGAGTGAATTAGATCAAAGCAATTATCATAAACGGTAGTAGACTTTTGAAACACAGTTCTACAATGCTTGCCTAAAATACAAGCTTCACAATCCTTGTTCTCAAACACAACACCTGGTACCATTAAGTTCAAAGCTTTAACATGAGGGTGTCCTACTCTAGCATGCCACAATGCATTTTTATTCAACAAAGAAGCAGAAGTAAACGAGCAACTATAATCAGGAACAGAAGTGAGTTCTTCAAGCATATAGAGATCTCCCTTAGTCACCCCTTTCCCAATCAATCTGCTGCTCTCAATATCCTGAAACTTCACATCATTAGGACTAAAGATAACATTGCATTGTAAATCATTAGTACATTTCTTCACTGATAATAGGTTTGATGTGAATTCAGGCATGTAAAAAGCTCTAGATTCTTTGTTAAACAGCTTAAGCTTTCCTATTCCTCTAATGGGTATCTTATCCCCATTTGCTATCATCACATGCCCATGTGTAGGTTCTATATCCTTAATCAAGTTTTCATCACTTATCATATGATGTGATGCACCAGAATCAACAATCAATGGTTTACTTACTCGTTTAGCATTATGGCATAGATTACTAAGTGATGGATGCATCTTATCAGTTCTAGCAATGTGAGCATGTCTATACCCATTCCTAGCTTCTAACCGTTCTACTAGTTCTCTAATCAAGTGATCATCCTTATATGCAATCATAGAAGCTCCAAAGGAATAACCGTAAGTGTTACCGTTTTCCTTTAGCATTTTGAAGAGGGCATCAAGGTCTGATCTCTTGATGTAGTCATCATTGCTGCGGGAGCTTGAGGCGCCTGTGTAATGTTGAGATGAAGATCAAGAAGTGAAGAGATGGAGCTTTGGGGTTAATAGAGTGTTGAGGCTGAGACAGTAACTTTAGAGTTTACCATGGTAACTTTTATTTTACCACAGTAACTTTGGAGTGGTAAGATAAAAGCATGGGAAGTTACCTTGAACCTATTTGGAGAAGGGATCACGTCCAAAGGGGAGCAAGGAGTGGTGTGGATAAGGTTTGGTCATAGCTGGAAAGGTGAAGCCACTTTACAGCCTGTCCAAGCATGTGAAGCCTCTCAGCAGCCAGCTAGCCTTGACTTCACATGCTTTGAGTCTCATTTCGAAATCCCCTTTGTATCAGCCTTATCTCTTCATTTATAACTTGTATCTGAGACATTAAATTAATATATGGAGTTTTGAGTCTCTCTCTCTCTAGAATCTCTCTATTCTCTCTAAACTTTACTCTAATCTTCTCTGATTATTATTAAACACACTCTAAAACACAAAAGTGTATATGGTATCAGAGCCAGGTTGCTCAAAAGGGGGTGAGTGTGTGATTTCTTTTTCGCAAATCTGGGTTCTTTCTTGAGTGTTCTTAGTGTTCTTGGTGTTCTTGAGTGTTCTTGGTGAGTCTGGGTTATGTTCTTCAGTCACTAGGCTCGTTTGGATCTTTCTGATGGAAACAAACAACCTAGGCATGGAGATGAAGCATAGTTCTAGTATTCCATTGAAGCTTGAAGAGGAAACTGGTGGAAGTTGGTCAAGATGGGCGAAGGCAGTGTTGAGGAGCTGTGTGTTGTGGAGTAGTCATAAAAAGGGGAAGCCTTTGAGAAGAATGGCTACAGAAGCAGGTCAGGCGTGGAGTCTGAGGTATGAAGATAGAGTTGTTCAAGAAAACCATACAAGATGTGGGATTGAAGCAGCTCATGGGAGTAGATCCGATCTGAAGAAGGTTTGTGGAGTCAAGAGAGCTAACACAGACCTGAGAAGAGGAAAGGAAGAACTCCATCAGCTTGTGGGCAAGCTAAAATACTTGTGGAGAGAGTTGGATTTGTTGAGATCAAGAACATCAGATCCGGAGGTGATTCAAGAAAGGCTGGAGCAAGATGTAGTCTTGAGCCTTCTAGTGAGCTTAAACTCATCATATGGTCAGCTGATTATGCAAGTAGCCAAAGATGATGAGCGAGTAGATGTGGATGGGTTGTGTGAGCTTGTTCAGTCTTCATATAAAGTATATGAGAAGAGCAAGAGACTGATCAGGATCAGAGATGGTACAAGGTGTAAGAAGGGAAGATTGAGGAGACTGTCCAGGACTTGGGTCATGGTGAGAAAGACTCAGAGGAAGAGTAGACAGTGTGGATACTTTGGGAATGATATGGAGACAAGACTGATTAAAGAGTTTGCGCAGCATGTGGTTAGAGGAGAGTGTTCCTACTCAGCCTATATGGGTAGTTCAGTAGAAGAAAGTGTGGTTATGAAGGGGCAAGGAACCAAAGGAGCAGATGATCCTATCACAAAGAAAGAATGGGATGGGTTTGTCAAGTATGTGTATGCTTTGGCTACGACCCGGAGACAAGGTGCTCCTGCCTTAGCATCCACATCCAAACCCATCATCATTGATTCTGGAGCAACACATCATATGATCAGTGATAGAAGTCTGATAAGTGAAGTCAAGGCTGCAACAGGGAGTGTCATGATAGCTAATGGTGCTAGGATCCCAATAGAAGGAGTGGGAAACCTCAAGCTGTTTGAGAAGAACTCACCTGCATTCTACCTGCCTCAGTTCACTTCAAATCTGATATCAGTGAAGAAGGCCACAGTTGATCTTGATTGTCAAGTAGTATTCAGGCCAAATGAAGTTGAGTTTCAAGATTTGAAGACTGGGAGAGTTATTGGTAGAGGGGACAGCAAGAATCAGTTATATCATCTCCAAACAGCTAAGACCTCTAACCCTATTGATTCTGTATGCTTGAGTAGTACTGCTGATAGGTGTGATAGTATTACTTGGCATGCTAGATTAGGACATCCTCATGCTCGTGCAATTGAATTGATTATGCCTAATATGTCATTCAATCACTTGGAATGTGAAGCTTGCATCTTAGGGAAGCATTGTAGAACTGTTTTTCCCACATCAGAGACCATATATGCAAATTGCTTTGATCTTGTTCATTCTGATGTGTGGACAGCCCCTTGTATGTCTAGAGAAAACCAGAAGTACTTTGTGACATTCATAGATGAGAAGTCTAAGTATACATGGATCACATTGCTGCCATCTAAGGATAGAGTTTTTGAGGCTTTTGTCAACTTCCAAGCATATGTAACTAACCATTACAATGCTACTGTGAAGGTACTACGGTCTGATAATGGAGGAGAATACACCAGTCATGCCTTCAAGAATCACTTGGCTAAACATGGGATAGTGCATCAGACCAGTTGTCCTTACACACCACAGCAGAATGGGGTAGCTGAGAGGAAGAATAGGCATCTGATGGAGGTGGCTAGATCCATGATGTATCATGCTAATGTTCCAAAGAGGTTTTGGGGTGATGCTGTTCAGACTGCATGCTATCTTATCAATCGGATTCCAACTAAGGTATTGAAGAATCTGTCTCCTTTTGAGGTGCTGAACAAGAGCAAGCCATACATAGATCATCTGCGTGTCTTTGGATGCCTATGTTATGTCTGGATTCCAGGAGAACAGAGAAACAAGTTGGAGGCAAAGAGCACTAAAGCAATGCTCATTGGGTACTCAGTAACTCAGAAGGGGTACAAGTGCTATGATCCAGCAACTAGGAGAGTGTTGGTATCTAGAGATGTTAAGTTTATAGAGGCAAAGGGTTATTATGAAGAAAAGAATTGGGAAGACTTGGAAGATCTGTCTCAAGAACCAAGAAACATGGCAGAGAATCTGAGGAACATCTTGGAAAGGCTTGGGGTAAACATGTCCCAAGAGAAGGTTAGAGAAGCTGAAAGAACTACCCCACTTGATCATGAGGGGGAAATGAGTCTGAATCAGGAGTGCAAGAGCAGCACCAAGGGGATTCAGGTCATCATGATCAAGAGGTGACACAAGAAGTAGAGAATTTTCCTCAGGTGGATGAGCAGGGAGAGGTTCATGATCAAGAGGAGGTGAGTGAGACAGAAACAGAGGTTCAAGCAGAGGTTCAAGCTGAGGATCAGGTTCAGGCTTTGCGGAGGAGCACAAGGATAAAGAGGGATGCTTCCAACTGGGTAAACACGAGAGTGTACTACAATGCCCAGGCTGTGGAGCATCCTTCTCAAGCCGTGTGTTCCTTTGCAGAATATCCAGAAGAGCACATGGTGTTTATGTGTAACTTGGATGAGAATGAGATACCAAGATCTTATGAAGAAGCTATGAAGCACAAGGTTTGGAGAGATTCAGTAGGAGATGAAAGGGATGCAATGATCAGGAATGACACTTGGTATGAGAGTGAGTTACCTGAAGGGAAGAAGGCAGTTTCAAGCAGATGGATCTTCACCATCAAGTATCTTGCAAATGGGAAGATAGATAGGTGCAAGACCAGGCTGGTTGCAAGAGGATTTACACAGACTTATGGGGAAGATTACATTGATACTTTTGCACCAGTAGCCAAGCTTCACACAATTCGAATTGTGTTATCCATTGCAACAAACTTGGAGTGGGATTTGTGGCAAATGGATGTGAAGAATGCTTTCTTGCAAGGTGAACTTGAAGAAGAAGTATACATGCATCCGCCTCCTGGTCTTGAGCATCTAGTAAAGCCAGGGAATGTTTTGAGATTGAAGAAGGCAATATATGGGCTGAAACAGTCACCTAGAGCTTGGTACAGGAAGTTGAGTACAACACTCAATGGGAGAGGCTTTAGGAAGTCTGAACTAGATCACACTCTCTTCACCTTGACAGGACCTTCAGGGATCATTGTGATTCTAGTGTATGTGGATGATTTGATTATCACAGGAAGTGATAAGGCAGGGATTCATGCCACTAAGGAGTTTCTCAAATCTGTGTTTGACATCAAGGATTTGGGAGAGATGAAGTATTTTCTGGGCATTGAGATATGTAGATCAAAGGAGGGTTTGTTTATGTCTCAAAGGAAGTATACTATGGATATGTTGAAGGAGACTGATGTGCTTGGAGGAAAGATAGCTAAGACACCTCTTGAGGAGGGGTATAAGGTTCTGCGTGAGGGGGAGGTTGAAGAGAAGCAGTTGTTTGATGATGCTAAGCTGTATAGGAAGATGGTTGGCAAGCTGATCTACTTGACTATCACCAGACCTGATATATGTTTTGCTGTGAATCAAGTAAGTCAGCATATGCAGGCACCAAAGGTACATCACTGGAAGATGGTTGATAGGATACTGAGGTATTTGAGTGGCACGCCTGGTCAAGGAGTTTGGATGGGTTGTAATGGCAGTACAGAAGTGGTTGGGTATTGTGATGCTGATTGGGCAGGAGATAGAGTGGACAGGAGATCAACTACTGGGTATTGTACATTCATTGGAGGGAACCTGGTTACTTGGAAAAGTAAGAAGCAGAAGGTCATCTCCTGTTCAAGTGCTGAGGCTGAGTATAGGGCTATGCTGAAGCTAACAAACGAATTGGTATGGATCAAGGGTATCTTGAAGCATTTGGAGATTGAGCAGAGTACTCCTATGACAATGCACTGTGACAATCAAGCAGCTATCCACATTGCTTCTAACTCAGTCTTTCATGAGAGGACAAAGCATATAGAAATTGATTGCCACAAGGTGAGGCAGATGATTATACTTGGAGTGATACTGCCATGTTATACAAGAAGTGAAGATCAGCTTGCAGATGTGTTTACTAAGGCAGCGAGATTAAAGACAATGGAGTCCATACAATCAAGGCTTGGACTCATTGATCTTACTCCAAGGAGCTGAGCCCCTTAACCATGGAGTCTCCACTCTTTTTCCCTCATCAAGGTTTTATCCCATTGGGTTTTCCTTGGTGAGGTTTTTAATGAGGGAGGTCTTCATGGTTTCCAAGCTAGACAAGTTCTCTTAGTCTAGCTTGAGGGGGAGTGTTGAGATGAAGATCAAGAAGTGAAGAGATGGAGCTTTGGGGTTAATAGAGTGTTGAGGCTGAGACAGTAACTTTAGAGTTTACCATGGTAACTTTTATTTTACCACAGTAACTTTGGAGTGGTAAGATAAAAGCATGGGAAGTTACCTTGAACCTATTTGGAGAAGGGATCACGTCCAAAGGGGAGCAAGGAGTGGTGTGGATAAGGTTTGGTCATAGCTGGAAAGGTGAAGCCACTTTACAGCCTGTCCAAGCATGTGAAGCCTCTCAGCAGCCAGCTAGCCTTGACTTCACATGCTTTGAGTCTCATTTCGAAATCCCCTTTGTATCAGCCTTATCTCTTCATTTATAACTTGTATCTGAGACATTAAATTAATATATGGAGTTTTGAGTCTCTCTCTCTCTAGAATCTCTCTATTCTCTCTAAACTTTACTCTAATCTTCTCTGATTATTATTAAACACACTCTAAAACACAAAAGTGTATATGTAAGCCACCAGAGACTTCCCATTCCCATCATTGCCTCCAAGCCCATCCACTTCACTGATCTTGCTGGTGCCAGCTCCACTTGAACCTTCAGTCACATTTGCCCTTCCCTCACGCTCCTTCATGAACTTGGCCGGCTTGAGGTGTGGGTGCAGTATCCAGCATTGGCTCTTCTTATGACCATGCTTCTTGCAATGATCACAGTTGCCATTGAACTTCCTGTCCTCGTACTTCCCGTGAGATGCCTTGTTTGCTTGTGGAGCCTCGGTTGAATCCTCATGAGCTGCTTGATTGGCAAGAGAGAGCTCCCCCTTTCCTCCAAACAAACCCATAGATCCCTGCTCCCTTTGGATTTGTGCACACACCTCCTCAAGGTCCGGAAGCTTGTCTGACCTTAACATGTGCTGGATGAGCTGGGTGTAGGCCGGGTTCAGTGTGAGAAGCAGACCAAAGACCTTGTCTTGCTCGCGCCTCTCATTCAACTGATCTGGATCAGTTGTGCTCGGCCTCAGCATCTCCAGCTCTGACCATAAGGACCTGAACCTCCCCAAGTGCTTAGTGAACTCCATGTCCTCTTGTGCAAGACGGTTGATCGCTAGCTTCACTTCAAACACACGGCTGAGGTTGGAAATGTTCCCATACACCTTCTTCAGCGTGTCCCACAGCTCCTTGGCTGATTCACAGTAGCTGTAGGCATCCAAGATAGCTGGGTCCAAGGATGCGTGTAGAACCGTCATCACCAGCATGTCTTCTTGTTGCCATTTCTCCACAGCCGCTTCATTGGAGACCTCTTCTTGATCTCCTCCCTGAGTAATGAGTTTCGGAGCCTCCCCTGTTGTGATGTGCCCCCACAAACCCTTACTTCCCACCGCAGTCTTCACCATCCGAGACCACACAAGGTAGTTGCTACCTTTGAAAGTAACCGCTACCTTCATCCTCATGTTCATCCCCTGTTCCTATTGAGATGAAGACCAAGGAGGCTGAGACAGTAACTTTAGAGTTTTACTGTGGTAACTTTATTTTAACCACAGTAACTACTTGGGGAAGTTATCTGATGGGATGAGAAGGTAACTTAGTGAAGAGAAGAGAGGAAACTCGACCAAAGAGGATAAGTGAGGTTAAGGAAGGATAAGGGATCACTTTGACAGCCTGTATGATGCTGGAAAGGAGAAGTTACCTTTATACTAGTGCAAGCATGTGAGAAAGCACAGCCAAGTGATTCAAAAGGAGTTCCAGCCTGTCCTTTGACTACACATGCTTAACCATTTCGAATTTCCTTGTTGCTCTCTCTATTAATACTTGTAAACCTCATCAGTTATTAATTAATGGAGTTTTGAGTCTCTCTCTCTTTATTCTCTCACTAGAATCTCTTAATCTCTTTAATATTTTCATCTGATTATCCCTGATTGGTTGAATCATGCTCTAATACACAAAAGTGTATATGGTATCAGAGCCAGGTTGCTAAAAAGGGGAGAGTGTGATTTCGTTTTTCATAAAATCTGGGTGTTCTTGAGTGTTCTTGAGTTCTGGTCTTTATTATCTGAGTGGTGTGAGATATTCTGATGGATTCAAACTATCTCAACATGGAAATGAAGCACAGATCTAGTACAACCATGGAGCTTGAAGAAGAGAGGGATGGCGATTGGTCAAGATGGGCAAAGAGAGCTTTGGAAAGCTGTGGGTTATGGAGTAGTCATGGAAAGGGGAAACCTTTCATGGAAATGGCTACTGAAGAAGGTCAGACAAGAGGTCTGAAGCTGGGAAATGAAGTTGTTCAAGGAGACACTACAAAGAGTGAGATTGAAGCAACTTTAGGCAAGTCCAAGCTTGTGAGAGTCGTTGAGGACAGAGGGGTGATCCGCGGCTTGAGACAAGGAAAGGATGAGTGTTATCAGCTTGTGGGAAGGCTGAGAGAAGTATGGTCGGAGCTAGATGTGGTGAAGACACACACATCAAATCCGAGATGTTGTCAAGAAAGGAGGAAGCAAGATGTGATCTTCAGCTTCCTTATGGAAGAGGTATGTGAGCTTGTTAAATATACTTGTGATGTGTGGGAAATGAACAGGAAGCCAGAAAGATGGAAGGGAGGTACAAGCTGTAAGAGGGGAAGGTTGAGAAAACTTTCTAAGGAGTGGTTAATGAAGAGAAGGGCATGGAGAAAGGATAGCGAGTCTGAGCACTTAAGTGACAGGATGAGTGTAATCTTGAAGAGAATCAAGGATGTACTTCAGCAGATGGTTATAGGAGAGTGTTCATACTCAGCTTACATGGGAGAGACAGTAGGAGACAGTGCGGATATGAGAGGAATGGATACCAAGAGGGCAGATGAGTGTGTGACAAAGAAGGAATGGGATGAGTTGGTTAAGCATGTGTATGCTTTGGCTACGACCCGGAGTCTGGGTGCTCCTGCCAAAGCATCCACATCTAAACCCATCATCATTGACTCTGGAGCAACACACCACATGATCAGTGACAAGAGACTAATCAGTGAGGTTAAAGCAGCAACAGGGAGTGTCATGATAGCCAATGGTACCAGGATCCCAATAGAAGGAGTGGGAAACCTCAAGCTGTTTGAGAAGAACTCCACTGCCTTCTACCTACCTCAGTTTACATCCAATCTAATCTCAGTTAAGAAGGCTACAGTTGATCTGGATTGTCAAGTGGTTTTCAGACCAAATGAAGTTGAGTTCCAGGATTTGAAGACTGGAAGGTATACACTTTTGTGTTTTAGAGTGTGTTTAATAATAATCAGAGAAGATTAGAGTAAAGTTTAGAGAGAATAGAGAGATTCTAGAGAGAGAGAGACTCAAAACTCCATTGATTAATTTTAATGTCTCAGATACAAGTTATAAATGAAGAGATAAGGCTGATACAAAGAGGATTTCGAAAATGGGACTCAAAGCATGTGAAGTCAAGGCTAGCTGGCTGCTGAGAGGCTTCACATGCTTGGACAGGCTGTAAAGTGGCTTCACCTTTCCAGCTATGACCAAACCTTATCCACACCACTCCTTGCTCCCCTTTGGACGTGATCCCTTCTCCAAATAGGTTCAAGGTAACTTCCCATGCTTTTATCTTACCACTCCAAAGTTACTGTGGTAAAATAAAAGTTACCATGGTAATCTCTAAAGTTACTGTCTCAGCCTCAACACTCTATTAACCCCAAAGCTCCATCTCTTCACTTCTTGGTCTTCATCTCAACACTCCCCCTCAAGCTAGACTAAGAGAACTTGTCTAGCTTGGAAACCATGAAGACCTCCCTCATTAAAAACCTCACCAAGGAAAACCCAATGGGATAAAACCTTGATGAGGGAAAAAGAGTGGAGACTCCATGGTTAAGGGGCTCAGCTCCTTGGAGTAAGATCAATGAGTCCAAGCCTTGATAGTATGGACTCCATTGTCTTTAATCTCGCTGCCTTAGTAAACACATCTGCAAGCTGATCTTCACTTCTTGTATAACATGGCAGTATCACTCCAAGTATAATCATCTGCCTCACCTTGTGACAATCAACTTCTATATGCTTTGTCCTCTCATGAAAGACTGAGTTAGAAGCAATGTGGATAGCTGCTTGATTGTCACAGTGCATTGTCATAGGAGTACTCTGCTCAATCTCCAAATGCTTCAAGATACCCTTGATCCATACCAATTCGTTTGTTAGCTTCAGCATAGCCCTATACTCAGCCTCAGCACTTGAACAGGAGATGACCTTCTGCTTCTTACTTTTCCAAGTAACCAGGTTCCCTCCAATGAATGTACAATACCCAGTAGTTGATCTCCTGTCCACTCTATCTCCTGCCCAATCAGCATCACAATACCCAACCACTTCTGTACTGCCATTACAACCCATCCAAACTCCTTGACCAGGCGTGCCACTCAAATACCTCAGTATCCTATCAACCATCTTCCAGTGATGTACCTTTGGTGCCTGCATATGCTGACTTACTTGATTCACAGCAAAACATATATCAGGTCTGGTGATAGTCAAGTAGATCAGCTTGCCAACCATCTTCCTATACAGCTTAGCATCATCAAACAACTGCTTCTCTTCAACCTCCCCCTCACGCAGAACCTTATACCCCTCCTCAAGAGGTGTCTTAGCTATCTTTCCTCCAAGCACATCAGTCTCCTTCAACATATCCATAGTATACTTCCTTTGAGACATAAACAAACCCTCCTTTGATCTGCATATCTCAATGCCCAGAAAATACTTCATCTCTCCCAAATCCTTGATGTCAAACACAGATTTGAGAAACTCCTTAGTGGCATGAATCCCTGCCTTATCACTTCCTGTGATAATCAAATCATCCACATACACTAGAATCACAATGATCCCTGAAGGTCCTGTCAAGGTGAAGAGAGTGTGATCTAGTTCAGACTTCCTAAAGCCTCTCCCATTGAGTGTTGTACTCAACTTCCTGTACCAAGCTCTAGGTGACTGTTTCAGCCCATATATTGCCTTCTTCAATCTCAAAACATTCCCTGGCTTTACTAGATGCTCAAGACCAGGAGGCGGATGCATGTATACTTCATCTTCAAGTTCACCTTGCAAGAAAGCATTCTTCACATCCATTTGCCACAAATCCCACTCCAAGTTTGTTGCAATGGATAACACAATTCGAATTGTGTGAAGCTTGGCCACTGGTGCAAAAGTATCAATGTAATCTTCCCCATAAGTCTGTGTAAATCCTCTTGCAACCAGCCTGGTCTTGCACCTATCTATCTTCCCATTTGCAAGATACTTGATGGTGAAGATCCATCTGCTTGAAACTGCCTTCTTCCCTTTAGGTAACTCACTCTCATACCAAGTGTCATTCCTGATCATTGCATCCCTTTCATCTCCTACTGAATCTCTCCAAACCTTGTGCTTCATAGCTTCTTCATAAGATCTTGGTATCTCATTCTCATCCAAGTTACACATAAACACCATGTGCTCTTCTGGATATTCTGCAAAGGAACACACGGCTTGAGAAGGATGCTCCACAGCCTGGGCATTGTAGTACACTCTCGTGTTTACCCAGTTGGAAGCATCCCTCTTTATCCTTGTGCTCCTCCGCAAAGCCTGAACCTGATCCTCAGCTTGAACCTCTGCTTGAACCTCAGTTTCTGTCTCACTCACCTCCTCTTGATCATGAACCTCTCCCTGCTCATCCACCTGAGGAAAATTCTCTACTTCTTGTGTCACCTCTTGATCATGATGACCTGAATCCCCTTGGTGCTGCTCTTGCACTCCTGATTCAGACTCATTTCCCCCCTCATGATCAAGTGGGGTAGTTCTTTCAGCTTCTCTAACCTTCTCTTGGGACATGTTTACCCCAAGCCTTTCCAAGATGTTCCTCAGATTCTCTGCCATGTTTCTTGGTTCTTGAGACAGATCTTCCAAGTCTTCCCAGTTCTTTTCTTCATAATAACCCTTTGCCTCTATAAACTTAACATCTCTAGATACCAACACTCTCCTAGTTGCTGGATCATAGCACTTGTACCCCTTCTGAGTTACTGAGTACCCAATGAGCATTGCTTTAGTGCTCTTTGCCTCCAACTTGTTTCTCTGTTCTCCTGGAATCCAGACATAACATAGGCATCCAAAGACACGCAGATGATCTATGTATGGCTTGCTCTTGTTCAGCACCTCAAAAGGAGACAGATTCTTCAATACCTTAGTTGGAATCCGATTGATAAGATAGCATGCAGTCTGAACAGCATCACCCCAAAACCTCTTTGGAACATTAGCATGATACATCATGGATCTAGCCACCTCCATCAGATGCCTATTCTTCCTCTCAGCTACCCCATTCTGCTGTGGTGTGTAAGGACAACTGGTCTGATGCACTATCCCATGTTTAGCCAAGTGATTCTTGAAGGCATGACTGGTGTATTCTCCTCCATTATCAGACCGTAGTACCTTCACAGTAGCATTGTAATGGTTAGTTACATATGCTTGGAAGTTGACAAAAGCCTCAAAAACTCTATCCTTAGATGGCAGCAATGTGATCCATGTATACTTAGACTTCTCATCTATGAATGTCACAAAGTACTTCTGGTTTTCTCTAGACATACAAGGGGCTGTCCACACATCAGAATGAACAAGATCAAAGCAATTTGCATATATGGTCTCTGATGTGGGAAAAACAGTTCTACAATGCTTCCCTAAGATGCAAGCTTCACATTCCAAGTGATTGAATGACATATTAGGCATAATCAATTCAATTGCACGAGCATGAGGATGTCCTAATCTAGCATGCCAAGTAATACTATCACACCTATCAGCAGTACTACTCAAGCATACAGAATCAATAGGGTTAGAGGTCTTAGCTGTTTGGAGATGATATAACTGATTCTTGCTGTCCCCTCTACCAATAACTCTCCCAGTCTTCAAATCTTGAAACTCAACTTCATTTGGCCTGAATACTACTTGACAATCAAGATCAACTGTGGCCTTCTTCACTGATATCAGATTTGAAGTGAACTGAGGCAGGTAGAATGCAGGTGAGTTCTTCTCAAACAGCTTGAGGTTTCCCACTCCTTCTATTGGGATCCTAGCACCATTAGCTATCATGACACTCCCTGTTGCAGCCTTGACTTCACTTATCAGACTTCTATCACTGATCATATGATGTGTTGCTCCAGAATCAATGATGATGGGTTTGGATGTGGATGCTAAGGCAGGAGCACCTTGTCTCCGGGTCGTAGCCAAAGCATACACATACTTGACAAACCCATCCCATTCTTTCTTTGTGATAGGATCATCTGCTCCTTTGGTTCCTTGCCCCTTCATAACCACACTTTCTTCTACTGAACTACCCATATAGGCTGAGTAGGAACACTCTCCTCTAACCACATGCTGCGCAAACTCTTTAATCAGTCTTGTCTCCATATCATTCCCAAAGTATCCACACTGTCTACTCTTCCTCTGAGTCTTTCTCACCATGACCCAAGTCCTGGACAGTCTCCTCAATCTTCCCTTCTTACACCTTGTACCATCTCTGATCCTGATCAGTCTCTTGCTCTTCTCATATACTTTATATGAAGACTGAACAAGCTCACACAACCCATCCACATCTACTCGCTCATCATCTTTGGCTACTTGCATAATCAGCTGACCATATGATGAGTTTAAGCTCACTAGAAGGCTCAAGACTACATCTTGCTCCAGCCTTTCTTGAATCACCTCCGGATCTGATGTTCTTGATCTCAACAAATCCAGCTCTCTCCACAAGTATTTCAGCTTGCCCACAAGCTGATGGAGTTCTTCCTTTCCTCTTCTCAGGTCTGTGTTAGCTCTCTTGACTCCACAAACCTTCTTCAGATCGGATCTACTCCCATGAGCTGCTTCAATCCCACATCTTGTATGGTTTTCTTGAACAACTCTATCTTCATACCTCAGACTCCACGCCTGACCTGCTTCTGTAGCCATTCTTCTCAAAGGCTTCCCCTTTTTATGACTACTCCACAACACACAGCTCCTCAACACTGCCTTCGCCCATCTTGACCAACTTCCACCAGTTTCCTCTTCAAGCTTCAATGGAATACTAGAACTATGCTTCATCTCCATGCCTAGGTTGTTTGTTTCCATCAGAAATATCCAAACGAGCCTAGTGACTGAAGAACATAACCCAGACTCACCAAGAACACTCAAGAACACCAAGAACACTAAGAACACTCAAGAAAGAACCCAGATTTGCGAAAAAGAAATCACACACTCACCCCCTTTTGAGCAACCTGGCTCTGATACCATATACACTTTTGTGTTTTAGAGTGTGTTTAATAATAATCAGAGAAGATTAGAGTAAAGTTTAGAGAGAATAGAGAGATTCTAGAGAGAGAGAGAGACTCAAAACTCCATTGATTAATTTTAATGTCTCAGATACAAGTTATAAATGAAGAGATAAGGCTGATACAAAGAGGATTTCGAAAATGGGACTCAAAGCATGTGAAGTCAAGGCTAGCTGGCTGCTGAGAGGCTTCACATGCTTGGACAGGCTGTAAAGTGGCTTCACCTTTCCAGCTATGACCAAACCTTATCCACACCACTCCTTGCTCCCCTTTGGACGTGATCCCTTCTCCAAATAGGTTCAAGGTAACTTCCCATGCTTTTATCTTACCACTCCAAAGTTACTGTGGTAAAATAAAAGTTACCATGGTAATCTCTAAAGTTACTGTCTCAGCCTCAACACTCTATTAACCCCAAAGCTCCATCTCTTCACTTCTTGGTCTTCATCTCAACAGAAGGGTTATTGGCAGAGGAGACAGCAAGCATCAGCTCTATCATCTCCAAACAACTGAGGCGCCTAGTCCTGTGGAGTCTGTGTGTTTAAGCAGCACAACGGATAGGTGTGATAATCTCACATGGCATGCAAGGCTGGGACATCCTCATGCCAAGGCAATTGAACTGATTCTACCAAGTATGGCGTTCAATCACTTGGAGTGTGAAGCTTGTATACTTGGAAAGCACTGTAGGACTGTCTTCCCAACATCAGAAACCAGATATGAGAATTGCTTTGATCTGGTGCATTCAGACGTGTGGACAGCTCCCTGTATGTCTAGAGACAGCCATAAGTACTTTGTGACTTTCATTGATGAGAAGTCCAAGTACACATGGATCACCATGATTCCCTCCAAAGACAGAGTCCTAGAAGCCTTCATGAACTTCCAAGCATATGTTACTAATCAGTACAATGCCACTGTGAGGATTCTGAGGTCTGATAATGGAGGAGAATACACTAGCAATGCTTTCAAGAGTCATCTTGCAAAGCATGGGATTGTGCAACAAACTAGCTGTCCTTACACACCACAACAAAATGGGGTGGCTGAGAGGAAGAACAGACATTTGATGGAGGTTGCGAGATCAATCATGTTCCACATGAATGTCCCTAAGAGGTTTTGGAGTGATGCTGTTCAGACTGCTTGCTATCTCATCAATAGAGTGCCAACCCGTGTCTTGAAGAAACTGTCTCCCTTTGAAGTATTGAACAAGGCCAAGCCACACATTGATCATTTGAGAGTCTTTGGGTGCTTATGTTATGTGATGATTCCCGGAGAAAGAAGGAACAAGCTAGAAGCAAAGAGTACTAAAGCTATGTTCATTGGGTACTCAATCACTCAGAAAGGCTACAAATGTTATGATCCAATAACTAGGAGGGTTATGGTATCTAGAGAAGTGAAGTTTGTTGAGTCTAAAGGGTATTATGAGGAGAAGAAATGGGAAGACCTAGAGGATCTGTCCCGAGCTCCATCAGAGAAGGCAACAACATTGAGAGTGTTGTTGGAGAGGCTAGGGATAGGATTATCCCAAGATCAGGAACCAGGAAGAACCGGACCTTCTAATCAAACTGGAGAAGCTGGAGGAACAACCCCTCTTGATCATGAGAGGGGGAATGGATCTGAATCAGGGGAGCAGGAGCATAACCAAGAGGATTCAGGTCAGCATGATCAGGAGGAGACACAGGAAGTAGAGAGTGAAGCTCAGTCAGGTGGAAATGAGCAGGGAGAACCTACTGGTTTAAGAGAGGAAGCACAAGAGAATGTTCAGGCTGAAGAACAGGTTGAGACCTTGCGGAGGAGCACAAGGATAAGGAGGGATCCTTCCAACTGGGTAAACACGAGAGTGTACTACAATGCCCAGGCTGTGGAGCATCCCTCTCAAGCCGTGTGTTCCTTTGCAGAGTTTCCAGAAGAGCACATGGTGTTTATGTGTAACTTGGATGAGAATGAGATACCAAGATCTTATGAAGAAGCTATGAAGCACAAGGTTTGGAGAGATTCAGTAGGAGATGAAAGGGATGCAATGATCAGGAATGATACTTGGTATGAGAGTGAGTTACCTAAAGGGAAGAAGGCAGTTTCAAGCAGATGGATCTTCACCATCAAGTACCTTGCAAATGGGGAGATAGATAGGCGCAAGACTAGGCTGGTTGCAAGAGGATTTACACAGACTTATGGGGAAGATTACATTGATACTTTTGCACCAGTGGCCAAGTGATATGATCATGGACCAGTCAAACAAAGAAGATAATGAGAGCATGGCTGATCCAGCTGATGGAGGAGCTCTAGCCATATCTGAAGGTCCTATGACTCGAGCCAGAAGCAAGCAACTCAAAGAAGCCATTGGAGGATTACTTAAGACATCACTGAAGCAAGAAGAGAGTCTTGGAAGAAGCTTGATCAACCAAGACACACTTACCACAATTCAAGCCATCTCACTTCCAAGATAGACATCAAATGAGCAAGTAACATATGTGTGCTCTTTTTCCCTATCTTTGGTTTTGTCCCACTGGGTTTTCCAAAGATAGGTTTTTAATGAGGCCATATGTTGCTTTCCTATCACTCATTTGATGATCTCAGTTCAAGACTTTATTTTAATTATTTATCTTTGCTAGACTTGAGAATTAAGCTGCCAGACTTGAGAATTAAGCTGCCAGACTTGAAAGCCCTTATAAGGTTTTATATGGGTTACATAAGGTTTATTTTTAAGGCCCATTTAGAGACCAAGGAGCCTGTTCCTTGCTTTCTCTATAAATATGTGTCTGAAAACCCTAATAGAGTTATCCAATCTTTTATTTTCAGACTTTTGTCTCTCTCTGACGGCTGCAAGTCTTCTTGTAGATCTGAGTGTTCTTGAGTCTTTGTTAGTGTGTCATATCTAACAAAACCACAAGAGTGATTGTCTTGGTGTGTCATATCCAAGGGATTCACTTAGGAGTATCAAGGAGACCTCTCACATCTCTTTGTGTCACCATTCATTCCACAAACCTTGAAGCAGATTGAGTCTTTGATTCTCTGTTTGCAAGGATCTATCCCATTCCAACCAGAGAAGCATCCTAGGAGTGTATTATGTGGTATCAGAGCAACTCTGGCTAGGGAAGTTCTCGTTTTCTTTAAGATTTCACTAGATCTATTCATTTGCTTTCATAACCATTGCTAGATCTGGGTTTGTTGTCTTATTTCTGTCGATCTGTTTCACTCTGAGTTCAATATTGATAGATCTGTTGTTCTGTGCTTTGAAAGTGATAAATCTCAGAATTTTTATTCTAGATCTGTACTGAATCTGTTCATCTCTTGTTGTTGTTGTTGTGTTAGATCTATTGTTTCTATCAGTTTATCATCTGATCTGTTGATTAACTTGTGTAAAACTGATAGATCTGTTCTTGTTTGTCGAAAATCTCAGAATTTTTATTCTAGATCTGTGCTGAATTTGTTTCATCTCTTATTTGTTTTCCTTATTTGATTTTGATTTCGAACTCCTTACTGGCTTAGTCTTTCTCTTGTCTCAGGTACCATGGCAGGAGATCAAAAAGGAGAACTCACTAAGGATGAAAAGCTTTTACTTAAGGCTATGAGTGCTCAGATGCAGGAGAAGATGAAAGCCAGCCTTGATAAATTCCGGCATGAGTTGAGACAGGAACTCCAACAAGCTACTGGTCATAGTTTTGAGTCTAGAAGCAGTGAGAGGAGACAGACACGTAGGCATGAAGGCCGAAGCAATCACAAAGATAAATTGGCTGATCAAAAGCTAAAAATCCCTCCTTTCTATGGTGATGCTGAACCTGCTGCATACGTGGAGTGGGAAGAGAAGATGGAGTTGATTTTTAACTATCAACACTCTGCTGAAAGAAAGAAGGTTCAAATGGCTACTGCTGAGTTTGTTGGTTATGCTTCAAGCTGGTGGAATCAATTGGTGTCGTCTAGGAGACACTATGGAAAAGAACCAGTTACAACCTGGCTTAAATTAAGGGCTTTGATGCGTCATAAGTATGTTCCAAGACACTACCACAAGGAACTACTTCAAAAACAGTCTGAAACAAAGCCATGCTGTGCAAACTCAGTTCAGAAACAACAAGTCAGTATGAGATCAAGTCCAGCCAGTGTTACTGGTTTACCTAGCAAGACAACAAGCTGGTTCAGTGAGAAGGACATAAAGAAGCTGTCTCAAGTGGTGATGGATGTGGAAAAGCAACTCAAAAGGACCAACACAGCACGTCCATCCATGGAAACACAGCACCAAGAACCAGTTACTACTGTCTCAGAACTCAAAAATGTAGAACCAGAGTCAGCTGCACCAATTCAAGAAGTCCAAACCGAAACATCTATGGAGAAGGAAAATTCTAAGATAGGACAAGAGTGTTCTCTTTTCTTACCTCAGTCTGAATTTAATTTTAATAATTCCTTTGAAGAACTAACTTGTCTTGAACCGTTGCAACCGAGTAGCATTGTTTCAGTGTCACAGGTTGCAAAAGAAGATTCAGCAGAAAGAGAAGCAGAGCAATCAACACAAGGACAAAAGTTGGAACAGCCGAACAGCTTGCAGTCAAATACAACTCCTGAATCCTTGTCTTATGACCTGCAAAAGCACTGTAAGGAGTTTAATATGGTTACTTCTGTGCCTGAAATGTTTCTTATGGTTAGTACTCATGATGTGAAGCGTTTTGGTCTTGACAAAGTTAAAGATTTTTGTGTTTCAAACTCTGTTTATGACAGCATGCTTAAATCTTTCAAAGAACTTGAACCAGATAAACTTTTTGATAAAAAATATTTTCAATATGGTAATAAAAACTTTTCTGGTCATGTTTTGAGTTTTGAACAATTTATGAATCACCATGAAAAGATTTTAGAACCTGTTTTCAAGCCAACCGAGTTCTATTTTAGAAAACCTTTTGATTTGTTTGCTAGAACTGAAGAAAATAGTTTTGTTGTGAACTTTCCTAGGCATGAACTGATCTCTGATTATTTTCTTGCATCTACATATGTTTTGAAAGAACCTAGGAAGTTGCATGAACCGATATTGCATCATTCTGATGTTAGGGTTGAAATTGTGAAGTCTGCAAATATCTCTGAGTTTGAGCTTGACTGTTTGTGTGCTAAAAATGATTCTAAACGTGTAGGGTTGTTCTTTGAGGATATTCTAGTGTATAACACTTTCTTTGAAAAACCTGTTCCACAATTGAAACTAGAGTTCACTGATTCTGAATGTATGAACTTAATCCTTGATGATATTTGGGTCTGCAATATTTTCTTTGATATGCATAATAGATGGAGGAATCATACTGTTTTGTGCTTTGGAGACATTCTGGTCTACAACACTTTCTTTGACATGATAACACACTTGTCTTGTCCAAAACAAGTTGAAAAAGGTACAGGTGAAGAAAGGGGCTATAATGATCAGAGTATCAATGATGAATCCTTAGCTAAGTTTGAGTTGCAACAATCAAATCTTGGAAACTGTCTAGCCGCCAGCTTTGACATAGGAGCAGTCCGAGGATCATATCTCAGCAACCAGAAGGAATTAAGCAACAAACTCGACTTCCATGGAAACTTAACTCATCAGGGGCTCACGGCGAATTGGAATCATGTCCAAAGCTTCTCAGGAGAAAGAGTTATGGGCTCTACAAGTCAGGTGAACCTGTGTTTGCTTTGTTTGAATTTTTCTGAGTTTATAACATCTCAATCCTATCTATGGCGACCAGGTGAGCATGCTAAGGTAACTAATCATGTTTTCAAGAATTCTTTTATTGATTACACAGATATGATGCACTTGTTTTTGTCAAAAGAGCCATGTGCAGATTATGAAGAAGCTTTGAAGCATACAAGGAGAAAGAACAAGCGTGAGGAAGACAAGCGTTTCAAGCCACATGATCTGAACCTGGAGAGACATCAGGACATCACTTGCTTCATCCTCATCAAAGAAGCACCTCCAGATGCAGCATACAAGCTTGATCTTCAAGGTAAGTATGATATAAGTAATAGCTTTAATGTTACTGACTTGGCTCCTTTTGTTGCAGATGAGCTAGATTTGAGGACAAATCCTTTTCAAGAGGGAGGGGATGATATGATCATGGACCAGTCAAACAAAGAAGATAATGAGAGCATGGCTGATCCAGCTGATGGAGGAGCTCTAGCCATATCTGAAGGTCCTATGACTCGAGCCAGAAGCAAGCAACTCAAAGAAGCCATTGGAGGATTACTTAAGACATCACTGAAGCAAGAAGAGAGTCTTGGAAGAAGCTTGATCAACCAAGACACACTTACCACAATTCAAGCCATCTCACTTCCAAGATAGACATCAAATGAGCAAGTAACATATGTGTGCTCTTTTTCCCTATCTTTGGTTTTGTCCCACTGGGTTTTCCAAAGATAGGTTTTTAATGAGGCCATATGTTGCTTTCCTATCACTCATTTGATGATCTCAGTTCAAGACTTTATTTTAATTATTTATCTTTGCTAGACTTGAGAATTAAGCTGCCAGACTTGAGAATTAAGCTGCCAGACTTGAAAGCCCTTATAAGGTTTTATATGGGTTACATAAGGTTTATTTTTAAGGCCCATTTAGAGACCAAGGAGCCTGTTCCTTGCTTTCTCTATAAATATGTGTCTGAAAACCCTAATAGAGTTATCCAATCTTTTATTTTCAGACTTTTGTCTCTCTCTGACGGCTGCAAGTCTTCTTGTAGATCTGAGTGTTCTTGAGTCTTTGTTAGTGTGTCATATCTAACAAAACCACAAGAGTGATTGTCTTGGTGTGTCATATCCAAGGGATTCACTTAGGAGTATCAAGGAGACCTCTCACATCTCTTTGTGTCACCATTCATTCCACAAACCTTGAAGCAGATTGAGTCTTTGATTCTCTGTTTGCAAGGATCTATCCCATTCCAACCAGAGAAGCATCCTAGGAGTGTATTACCAAGCTTCACACAATTCGAATTGTGTTATCTATTGCAACAAACTTGGAGTGGGATTTGTGGCAAATGGATGTGAAGAATGCTTTCTTGCAAGGTGAACTTGAAGATGAAGTATACATGCATCCACCTCCTGGTCTTGAGCATCTAGTAAAGCCAGGGAATGTTTTGAGATTGAAGAAGGCTATATATGGGCTGAAGCAGTCTCCTAGAGCTTGGTACAGAAAGCTTAGTACAACTCTCAATGGGAGAGGGTTCAGGAAGTCTGAACTAGATCATACACTCTTCACACTGGTTGGACCATCAGGGATCATAGTGATTTTGGTGTATGTGGATGATTTGATTATCACAGGGAGTGATAAGGCTGGGATTAAAGCCACCAAAGAGTTTCTCAAGTCTGTGTTTGATATTAAAGACTTGGGAGAGATGAAGTATTTTTTGGGGATTGAGATATGCAGATCTAAGGAGGGTTTGTTTATGTCTCAAAGGAAGTATACTATGGATATGCTGAAGGAGACTGATGTGCTTGGAGGGAAGATAGCTAAGACACCTCTTGAGGAAGGGTATAAGGTCTTGCGTGAGGGGGAGGTTGAAGAGAACCAGTTGTTTGAGGATGCTAAGCTGTATAGGAGGATGGTGGGTAAGCTGATCTACTTGACTATCACCAGACCTGATATATGCTTTGCTGTGAATCAAGTGAGCCAACATATGCAGGCGCCAAAGGTACATCACTGGAAGATGGTTGATAGGATACTGAGGTATTTGAGTGGCTCACATGGACAAGGAGTTTGGATGGGTTGCAATGGCAGTACAGAAGTGGTTGGGTATTGTGATGCTGATTGGGCAGGAGATAGAGTGGACAGGAGATCAACTACTGGGTATTGTACATTCATTGGAGGGAATCTGGTTACTTGGAAGAGTAAGAAGCAGAAGGTCATCTCCTGTTCAAGTGCTGAAGCTGAGTATAGAGCTATGTTGAAGCTTACAAATGAGTTGGTGTGGATCAAGGGGATCTTGAAGCACTTGGAGATCGAGCAGGCCACACCTATGACAATGCATTGTGACAATCAAGCAGCTATCCACATTGCCTCCAATTCAGTGTTTCATGAGAGAACAAAGCACATAGAGGTGGATTGTCATAAGGTGAGGCAGATGATCATCTTAGGAGTGATTCTGCCATGTTATACAAGAAGTGAAGATCAGCTTGCAGATGTGTTTACTAAGGCAGCGAGATTGAAGACAATGGAGTCCATACTGTCAAGGCTTGGACTCATTGATCTGACTCCTAGGAGCTGAGCCCCTTAACCATGGAGTCTCCACTCTTTTTCCCTCATCAAGGTTTTATCCCAATGGGTTTTACTTGGTGAGGTTTTTAACGAGGGAGGTCTTCATGGTTTCCAAGCTTGACTTGTTCTACATGGTCAAGCTTGAGGGGGAGTATTGAGATGAAGACCAAGGAGGCTGAGACAGTAACTTTAGAGTTTTACTGTGGTAACTTTATTTTAACCACAGTAACTACTTGGGGAAGTTATCTGATGGGATGAGAAGGTAACTTAGTGAAGAGAAGAGAGGAAACTCGACCAAAGAGGATAAGTGAGGTTAAGGAAGGATAAGGGATCACTTTGACAGCCTGTATGATGCTGGAAAGGAGAAGTTACCTTTATACTAGTGCAAGCATGTGAGAAAGCACAGCCAAGTGATTCAAAAGGAGTTCCAGCCTGTCCTTTGACTACACATGCTTAACCATTTCGAATTTCCTTGTTGCTCTCTCTATTAATACTTGTAAACCTCATCAGTTATTAATTAATGGAGTTTTGAGTCTCTCTCTCTTTATTCTCTCACTAGAATCTCTTAATCTCTTTAATATTTTCATCTGATTATCCCTGATTGGTTGAATCATGCTCTAATACACAAAAGTGTATAGTTCCATCTTTGCTTGACTTGAAAACTTGTATCTTGGATCTCGTACACACCAACCTTGAGTCTAGAATCACGCAAACCCACAGAACGTAGCACAGCTTCAACTAGAACGAACCACAGCTTCAACACCTTCAAGACTACTCGTGTGTAGCTTCAAAGACGTTTAGCTTGTAACTCTCTAAAGATCAAACCCCAGATTCAAATGAACCTGGCTCTGATACCATATGAGATTAAGAGATCTTTAGAGTGATTAGAATAAAGAGAGTGTTTAGGAAGTGATTAAGAGAAGTTTGTGAAAGATTAAGAGACTAGAAAGAGCCGTTTAGTGTCTAAGAGAAAACCATAGTCTAAGAGATTAGAGAGACTCGAACTGATTGATCTTATTAATGAGTGAGGTTACATATTTATATAGAAGGCATTAGGGTTTACAAGAGGCGAAATGGGCACTATTGAAGCATGTAGAGTCAAGGTTGCTTTCCGGATGATTGGATGGTAAGGCTCACATGCTTTGCCTCTTTACAGCCTGTTCCAGCCTGGCACGCTCTTCCCTTATCCACTCAACGGTCTGATCCCTTCTCCTTAAGTCCCCAAGGTAACACTCCCTTGTTACCGTTTCACTTGGTCGAGTTGGGTAAGTTTTGGTCGAGACCTTTGGTACGGACGGTACGGCCATGTACGGCCTTGTACGGACGTCCGTACCATTCACACCCAAACCCCCTAAGCTTCTCCATCTCTTCTCCTCTTCAACTCCTCTTCTCTCCATACCAATATAATCAACTCAACTCAACACAAGTGATTCAAAAGGAGTTCCAGCCTGTCCTTTGACTACACATGCTTAACCATTTCGAATTTCCTTGTTGCTCTCTCTATTAATACTTGTAAACCTCATCAGTTATTAATTAATGGAGTTTTGAGTCTCTCTCTCTTTATTCTCTCACTAGAATCTCTTAATCTCTTTAATCTTTTCATCTGATTATCCCTGATTGGTTGAATCATGCTCTAATACACAAAAGTGTATATGGTATCAGAGCCAGGTTGCTAAAAAGGGGAGAGTGTGATTTCGTTTTTCATAAAATCTGGGTGTTCTTGAGTGTTCTTGAGGGTTCTTGAGTGTTCTTGGTGTTCTTGAGTTCTGGTCTTTATTATCTGAGTGGTGTGAGATATTCTGATGGATTCAAACTATCTCAACATGGAAATGAAGCACAGATCTAGTACAACCATGGAGCTTGAAGAAGAGAGGGATGGCGATTGGTCAAGATGGGCAAAGAGAGCTTTGGAAAGCTGTGGGTTATGGAGTAGTCATGGAAAGGGGAAACCTTTCATGGAAATGGCTACTGAAGAAGGTCAGACAAGAGGTCTGAAGCTGGGAAATGAAGTTGTTCAAGGAGACACTACAAAGAGTGAGATTGAAGCAACTTTAGGCAAGTCCAAGCTTGTGAGAGTCGTTGAGGACAGAGGGGTGATCCGCGGCTTGAGACAAGGAGAGGATGAGTGTTATCAGCTTGTGGGAAGGCTGAGAGAAGTATGGTCGGAGCTAGATGTGGTGAAGGCACACACATCAAATCCGAGATGTTGCCAAGAAAGGAGGAAGCAAGATGTGATCTTCAGCTTCTTTATGGAAGAGGTATGTGAGCTTGTTAAATATACTTGTGATGTGTGGGAAATGAACAGGAAGCCAGAAAGATGGAAGGGAGGTACAAGCTCTAAGAAGGGAAGGTTGAGAAAACTTTCTAAGGAGTGGTTAATGAAGAGAAGGGCATGGAGAAAGGATAGCGAGTCTGAGCACTTAAGTGACAGGATGAGTGTAATCTTGAAGAGAATCAAGGATGTACTTCAGCAGATGGTTATAGGAGAGTGTTCATACTCAGCTTACATGGGAGAGACAGTAGGAGACAGTGCGGATATGAGAGGAATGGATACCAAGAGGGCAGATGAGTGTGTGACAAAGAAGGAATGGGATGAGTTGGTTAAGCATGTGTATGCTTTGGCTACGACCCGGAGTCTGGGTGCTCCTGCCAAAGCATCCACATCTAAACCCATCATCATTGACTCTGGAGCAACACACCACATGATCAGTGACAAGAGACTAATCAGTGAGGTTAAAGCAGCAACAGGGAGTGTCATGATAGCCAATGGTACCAGGATCCCAATAGAAGGAGTGGGAAACCTCAAGCTGTTTGAGAAGAACTCCACTGCCTTCTACTTACCTCAGTTTACATCCAATCTAATCTCAGTTAAGAAGGCTACAGTTGATCTGGATTGTCAAGTGGTTTTCAGACCAAATGAAGTTGAGTTCCAGGATTTGAAGACTGGAAGGGTTATTGGCAGAGGAGACAGCAAGCATCAGCTCTATCATCTCCAAACAACTGAGGCGCCTAGTCCTGTGGAGTCTGTGTGTTTAAGCAGCACAACGGATAGGTGTGATAATCTCACATGGCATGCAAGGCTGGGACATCCTCATGCCAAGGCAATTGAACTGATTCTACCAAGTATGGCGTTCAATCACTTGGAGTGTGAAGCTTGTATACTTGGAAAGCACTGTAGGACTGTCTTCCCAACATCAGAAACCAGATATGAGAATTGCTTTGATCTGGTGCATTCAGACGTGTGGACAGCTCCCTGTATGTCTAGAGACAGCCATAAGTACTTTGTGACTTTCATTGATGAGAAGTCCAAGTACACATGGATCACCATGATTCCTATACACTTTTGTGTATTAGAGCATGATTCAACTAATCAGGGATAATCAGATGAGAAGATTAAAGAGATTAAGAGATTTTAGTGAGAGAATAGAGAGAGAGGCTCAAAACTCCATTAGATTGATTAATGAGAGAGTATACAACACATATAGATTAGGGATACATAATTTCGTCCAGGTTCAGTCTAGCTAGGATAAGAGGCATGTGTAGTCAAAGATGCTTGATTCAAACTAGCCAATAAGGTTCCTCACATGCTTGGGAATCTTGCTTTAGCTTTCAAGCTGGTGCCAGCCTGTCTAAAGCTCTCTAGCCTTGACCAGACCTTATCCAAACTCCTCCTTGCTTATCCAGACTCATCCTGGCGTGTTTCACTCTCCAAATGGATGCAAGGTAACTTCCCAAGTCTTTTACCTCAGTTACCACAGTAACAATAAAGTTACTGTGGTAAATCTCCAAAGTTACTGCCTGCTCCAAATCCCTTCCTCTATCCATGTATCAACTCTTCATCTCCTCATCTCCTCATCTTAACACTCCCCCTCAAGCTTGACCATGTGGAACAAGTCAAGCTTGGAAACCATGAAGACCTCCCTCATTAAAAACCTCACCAAAGAAAACCCATTGGGATAAAACTTTGATGAGGGAAAAAGAGTGGAGACTCCATGGTTAAGGGGCTCAGCTCCTGGGAGTAAGATCAATGAGTCCAAGCCTGGATAGTATGGACTCCATTGTCTTCAATCTCGCTGCCTTAGTAAACACATCTGCAAGCTGATCTTCACTTCTTGTATAACATGGCAGAATCACTCCTAAGATAATCATCTGCCTCACCTTATGGCAATCCACCTCTATGTGCTTTGTTCTCTCATGAAACACTGAGTTGGAGGCAATGTGAATAGCTGCTTGATTGTCACAATGCATAGTCATAGGAGTACTCTGCTCAATCTCTAGGTGCTTCAAGATCCCCTTGATCCACACCAACTCGTTTGTCAGCTTCAGCATGGCTCTATACTCAGCTTCAGCACTTGAACAAGAGATAACCTTCTGCTTCTTACTCTTCCAAGTAACCAAGTTCCTCCAATGAATGTACAATACCCAGTAGTTGATCTCCTGTCCACTCTATCTCCTGCCCAATCAGCATCACAATACCCAACCACTTCTGTACTGCCATTACAACCCATCCAAACTCCTTGTCCAGTCGTCCCACTCAGATACCTCAGTATCCTATCAACCATCTTCCAGTGATGGACCTTTGGCGCCTGCATATGCTGACTCACTTGGTTCACAGCAAAACATATATCTGGTCTGGTGATGGTCAAGTAGATCAGCTTGCCAACCATCTTCCTGTATAGCTTAGGATCTTCAAACAGCTGCTTCTCTTCAACCTCCCCCTCACGCAGAACTTTATATCCCTCCTCAAGGGGTGTCTTAGCTATCTTTCCTCCAAGCACATCAGTCTCCTTCAACATATCCATAGTATACTTCCTTTGAGACATAAACAAACCCTCCTTTGATCTGCATATCTCAATGCCCAGAAAATACTTCATCTCTCCCAAATCCTTGATGTCAAACACAGATTTGAGAAACTCCTTAGTAGCCTGAATCCCTGCCTTATCACTTCCTGTGATAATCAAATCATCCACATACACTAGAATCACAATGCTCCCTGAAGGTCCTGTCAAGGTGAAGAGAGTGTGATCTAGTTCAGACTTCCTAAAGCCTCTCCCATTGAGTGTTGTACTCAGCTTCCTGTACCAAGCTCTAGGTGACTGTTTCAACCCATATATTGCTTTCTTCAATCTCAAAACATTCCCTGGCTTTACTAGATGCTCAAGACCAGGAGGTGGATGCATGTATACTTCATCTTCAAGTTCACCTTGCAAGAACGCATTCTTCACATCCATTTGCCACAAATCCCACTCCAAGTTTGTTGCAATAGATAAGACAATTCGAATTGTGTGAAGCTTGGCCACTGGTGCAAAAGTATCAATGTAATCTTCCCCATAAGTTTGTGTAAATCCTCTTGCAACCAGCCTAGTCTTGCGCCTATCTATCTCCCCATTTGCAAGGTACTTGATGGTGAAGATCCATCTGCTTGAAACTGCCTTCTTCCCTTTAGGTAACTCACTCTCATACCAAGTATCATTCCTGATCATTGCATCCCTTTCATCTCCTACTGAATCTCTCCAAACCTTGTGCTTCATAGCTTCTTCATAAGATCTTGGTATCTCATTCTCATCCAAGTTACACATAAACACCATGTGCTCTTCTGGAAACTCAGCAAAGGAACACACAGCTTGAGAGGGATGCTCCACAGCCTGGGCATTGTAGTACACTCTCGTGTTTACCCAGTTGGAAGGATCCCTCCTTATCCTTGTGCTCCTCCGCAAGGTCTCAACCTGTTCTTCAGCCTGAACATTCTCTTGTGCTTCCTCTCTTAAACCAGTAGGTTCTCCCTGCTCATTTCCAGTAGGTTCTCCCTGCTCATTTCCACCTGACTGAGCTCCACTCTCTACTTCATGTGTCTCCTCCTGATCATGCTGACCTGAATCCTCTTGGTTATGCTCCTGCTCCCCTGATTCAGATCCATTCCCCCTCTCATGATCAAGAGGAGTTGTTCCTCCAGCTTCTCCAGCTTGATTAGAAGGTCCTGTTCTTCCTGGTTCCTGATCTTGGGATAATCCTATCCCTAGCCTCTCCAACAACACCCTCAATGTTGTTGCCTTCTCTGATGGAGCTCGGGACAGATCCTCTAGGTCTTCCCATTTCTTCTCCTCATAATACCCTTTAGACTCAACAAACTTCACTTCTCTAGATACCATAACCCTCCTAGTTATTGGATCATAACATTTGTAGCCTTTCTGAGTGATTGAGTACCCAATGAACATAGCTTTAGTACTCTTTGCTTCTAGCTTGTTCCTTCTTTCTCCGGGAATCATCACATAACATAAGCACCCAAAGACTCTCAAATGATCAATGTGTGGCTTGGCCTTGTTTAATACTTCAAAGGGAGACAGTTTCTTCAATACACGGGTTGGCACTCTATTGATGAGATAGCAAGCAGTCTGAACAGCATCACTCCAAAACCTCTTAGGGACATTCATGTGGAACATTATTGATCTCGCAACCTCCATCAAATGTCTGTTCTTCCTCTCAGCCACCCCATTTTGTTGTGGTGTGTAAGGGCAGCTAGTTTGTTGCACAATCCCATGCTTTGCAAGATGACTCTTGAAAGCATTGCTAGTGTATTCTCCTCCATTATCAGACCTCAGAATCTTCACAGTGGCATTGTACTGGTTAGTAACATATGCTTGGAAGTTCATGAAGGCTTCCAGGACTCTGTCTTTGGAGGGAATCATGGTGATCCATGTGTACTTGGACTTCTCATCAATGAAAGTCACAAAGTACTTATGGCTGTCTCTAGACATACAGGGAGCTGTCCACACGTCTGAATGCACCAGATCAAAGCAATTCTCATATATGGTTTCTGATGTTGGGAAGACAGTTCTACAGTGCTTTCCAAGTATACAAGCTTCACACTCCAAGTGATTGAACGCCATACTTGGTAGAATCAGTTCAATTGCCTTGGCATGAGGATGTCCCAGCCTTGCATGCCATGTGAGATTATCACACCTATCCGTTGTGCTGCTTAAACACACAGACTCCACAGGACTAGGCGCCTCAGTTGTTTGGAGATGATAGAGCTGATGCTTGCTGTCTCCTCTGCCAATAACTCTTCCAGTCTTCAAATCCTGGAACTCAACTTCATTTGGTCTGAAAACCACTTGACAATCCAGATCAACTGTAGCCTTCTTAACTGAGATTAGATTGGATGTAAACTGAGGTAGGTAGAAGGCAGTGGAGTTCTTCTCAAACAGCTTGAGGTTTCCCACTCCTTCTATTGGGATCCTGGTACCATTGGCTATCATGACACTCCCTGTTGCTGCTTTAACCTCACTGATTAGTCTCTTGTCACTGATCATGTGGTGTGTTGCTCCAGAGTCAATGATGATGGGTTTAGATGTGGATGCTTTGGCAGGAGCACCCAGACTCCGGGTCGTAGCCAAAGCATACACATGCTTAACCAACTCATCCCATTCCTTCTTTGTCACACACTCATCTGCCCTCTTGGTATCCATTCCTCTCATATCCGCACTGTCTCCTACTGTTTCTCCCATGTAAGCTGAGTATGAACACTCTCCTATAACCATCTGCTGAAGTACATCCTTGATTCTCTTCAAGATCACACTCATCCTGTCACTCAAGTGCTCAGACTCGCTATCCTTTCTCCATGCCCTTCTCTTCATTAACCACTCCTTAGAAAGTTTTCTCAACCTTCCCCTCTTACAGCTTGTACCTCCCTTCCATCTTTCTGGCTTCCTGTTCATTTCCCACACATCACAAGTATATTTAACAAGCTCACATACCTCTTCCATAAGGAAGCTGAAGATCACATCTTGCTTCCTCCTTTCTTGACACCATCTCGGATTTGATGTGTGTGTCTTCACCACATCTAGCTCTGACCATACTTCTCTCAGCCTTCCCACAAGCTGATAACACTCATCCTTTCCTTGTCTCAAGCCGCGGATCACCCCTCTGTCCTCAACGACTCTCACAAGCTTGGACTTGCCTAAAGTTGCTTCAATCTCACTCTTTGTAGTGTTTCCTTGAACAACTTCATTTCCCAGCTTCAGACCTCTTGTCTGACCTTCTTCAGTAGCCATTTCCATGAAAGGTTTCCCCTTTCCATGACTACTCCATAACCCACAGCTTTCCAAAGCTCTTTTGGCCCACCTTGACCACTCGCCATGCCTCTCCTCTTCAGTCTTCACAGTTGACTCAGGTCTGTGCTCCATTTCCATGTTGAGATGATTTGGATTCACCAGAACCTCTCACGCCACCAAGATAATGAAACCCAGAAGTTAAGAACACCAAGAACACTCAAGAACACTCAAGATTTTTAAGAAAAAGGAATCACACTCTCCCACTTTGCGCAACCTGGCTCTGATACCATATACACTTTTGTGTATTAGAGCATGATTCAACTAATCAGGGATAATCAGATGAGAAGATTAAAGAGATTAAGAGATTTTAGTGAGAGAATAGAGAGAGAGGCTCAAAACTCCATTAGATTGATTAATGAGAGAGTTTACAACACATATAGATTAGGGATACATAATTTCGTCCAGGTTCAGTCTAGCTAGGATAAGAGGCATGTGTAGTCAAAGATGCTTGATTCAAACTAGCCAATAAGGTTCCTCACATGCTTGGGAATCTTGCTTTAGCTTTCAAGCTGGTGCCAGCCTGTCTAAAGCTCTCTAGCCTTGACCAGACCTTATCCAAACTCCTCCTTGCTTATCCAGACTCATCCTGGCGTGTTTCACTCTCCAAATGGATGCAAGGTAACTTCCCAAGTCTTTTACCTCAGTTACCACAGTAACAATAAAGTTACTGTGGTAAATCTCCAAAGTTACTGCCTGCTCCAAATCCCTTCCTCTATCCATGTATCAACTCTTCATCTCCTCATCTCCTCATCTTAACAATTCCCTCCAAAGACAGAGTCCTAGAAGCCTTCATGAACTTCCAAGCATATGTTACTAATCAGTACAATGCCACTGTGAGGATTCTGAGGTCTGATAATGGAGGAGAATACACTAGCAATGCTTTCAAGAGTCATCTTGCAAAGCATGGGATTGTGCAACAAACTAGCTGTCCTTACACACCACAACAAAATGGGGTGGCTGAGAGGAAGAACAGACATTTGATGGAGGTTGCGAGATCAATCATGTTCCACATGAATGTCCCTAAGAGGTTTTGGAGTGATGCTGTTCAGACTGCTTGCTATCTCATCAATAGAGTGCCAACCCGTGTCTTGAAGAAACTGTCTCCCTTTGAAGTATTGAACAAGGCCAAGCCACACATTGATCATTTGAGAGTCTTTGGGTGCTTATGTTATGTGATGATTCCCGGAGAAAGAAGGAACAAGCTAGAAGCAAAGAGTACTAAAGCTATGTTCATTGGGTACTCAATCACTCAGAAAGGCTACAAATGTTATGATCCAATAACTAGGAGGGTTATGGTATCTAGAGAAGTGAAGTTTGTTGAGTCTAAAGGGTATTATGAGGAGAAGAAATGGGAAGACCTAGAGGATCTGTCCCGAGCTCCATCAGAGAAGGCAACAACATTGAGAGTGTTGTTGGAGAGGCTAGGGATAGGATTATCCCAAGATCAGGAACCAGGAAGAACCGGACCTTCTAATCAAGCTGGAGAAGCTGGAGGAACAACCCCTCTTGATCATGAGAGGGGGAATGGATCTGAATCAGGGGAGCAGGAGCATAACCAAGAGGATTCAGGTCAGCATGATCAGGAGGAGACACAGGAAGTAGAGAGTGAAGCTCAGTCAGGTGGAAATGAGCAGGGAGAACCTACTGGTTTAAGAGAGGAAGCACAAGAGAATGTTCAGGCTGAAGAACAGGTTGAGACCTTGCGGAGGAGCACAAGGATAAGGAGGGATCCTTCCAACTGGGTAAACACGAGAGTGTACTACAATGCCCAGGCTGTGGAGCATCCCTCTCAAGCCGTGTGTTCCTTTGCAGAGTTTCCAGAAGAGCACATGGTGTTTATGTGTAACTTGGATGAGAATGAGATACCAAGATCTTATGAAGAAGCTATGAAGCACAAGGTTTGGAGAGATTCAGTAGGAGATGAAAGGGATGCAATGATCAGGAATGATACTTGGTATGAGAGTGAGTTACCTAAAGGGAAGAAGGCAGTTTCAAGCAGATGGATCTTCACCATCAAGTACCTTGCAAATGGGGAGATAGATAGGCGCAAGACTAGGCTGGTTGCAAGAGGATTTACACAGACTTATGGGGAAGATTACATTGATACTTTTGCACCAGTGGCCAAGCTTCACACAATTCGAATTGTGTTATCTATTGCAACAAACTTGGAGTGGGATTTGTGGCAAATGGATGTGAAGAATGCTTTCTTGCAAGGTGAACTTGAAGATGAAGTATACATGCATCCACCTCCTGGTCTTGAGCATCTAGTAAAGCCAGGGAATGTTTTGAGATTGAAGAAGGCTATATATGGGCTGAAGCAGTCTCCTAGAGCTTGGTACAGAAAGCTTAGTACAACTCTCAATGGGAGAGGGTTCAGGAAGTCTGAACTAGATCATACACTCTTCACACTGGTTGGACCATCAGGGATCATAGTGATTTTGGTGTATGTGGATGATTTGATTATCACAGGGAGTGATAAGGCTGGGATTAAAGCCACCAAAGAGTTTCTCAAGTCTGTGTTTGATATTAAAGACTTGGGAGAGATGAAGTATTTTTTGGGGATTGAGATATGCAGATCTAAGGAGGGTTTGTTTATGTCTCAAAGGAAGTATACTATGGATATGCTGAAGGAGACTGATGTGCTTGGAGGGAAGATAGCTAAGACACCTCTTGAGGAAGGGTATAAGGTCTTGCGTGAGGGGGAGGTTGAAGAGAACCAGTTGTTTGAGGATGCTAAGCTGTATAGGAGGATGGTGGGTAAGCTGATCTACTTGACTATCACCAGACCTGATATATGCTTTGCTGTGAATCAAGTGAGCCAACATATGCAGGCGCCAAAGGTACATCACTGGAAGATGGTTGATAGGATACTGAGGTATTTGAGTGGCTCACATGGACAAGGAGTTTGGATGGGTTGCAATGGCAGTACAGAAGTGGTTGGGTATTGTGATGCTGATTGGGCAGGAGATAGAGTGGACAGGAGATCAACTACTGGGTATTGTACATTCATTGGAGGGAATCTGGTTACTTGGAAGAGTAAGAAGCAGAAGGTCATCTCCTGTTCAAGTGCTGAAGCTGAGTATAGAGCTATGTTGAAGCTTACAAATGAGTTGGTGTGGATCAAGGGGATCTTGAAGCACTTGGAGATCGAGCAGGCCACACCTATGACAATGCATTGTGACAATCAAGCAGCTATCCACATTGCCTCCAATTCAGTGTTTCATGAGAGAACAAAGCACATAGAGGTGGATTGTCATAAGGTGAGGCAGATGATCATCTTAGGAGTGATTCTGCCATGTTATACAAGAAGTGAAGATCAGCTTGCAGATGTGTTTACTAAGGCAGCGAGATTGAAGACAATGGAGTCCATACTGTCAAGGCTTGGACTCATTGATCTGACTCCTAGGAGCTGAGCCCCTTAACCATGGAGTCTCCACTCTTTTTCCCTCATCAAGGTTTTATCCCAATGGGTTTTACTTGGTGAGGTTTTTAACGAGGGAGGTCTTCATGGTTTCCAAGCTTGACTTGTTCTACATGGTCAAGCTTGAGGGGGAGTATTGAGATGAAGACCAAGGAGGCTGAGACAGTAACTTTAGAGTTTTACTGTGGTAACTTTATTTTAACCACAGTAACTACTTGGGGAAGTTATCTGATGGGATGAGAAGGTAACTTAGTGAAGAGAAGAGAGGAAACTCGACCAAAGAGGATAAGTGAGGTTAAGGAAGGATAAGGGATCACTTTGACAGCCTGTATGATGCTGGAAAGGAGAAGTTACCTTTATACTAGTGCAAGCATGTGAGAAAGCACAGCCAAGTGATTCAAAAGGAGTTCCAGCCTGTCCTTTGACTACACATGCTTAACCATTTCGAATTTCCTTGTTGCTCTCTCTATTAATACTTGTAAACCTCATCAGTTATTAATTAATGGAGTTTTGAGTCTCTCTCTCTTTATTCTCTCACTAGAATCTCTTAATCTCTTTAATCTTTTCATCTGATTATCCCTGATTGGTTGAATCATGCTCTAATACACAAAAGTGTATAATTTATTCAACTTCCTAGTGATTCTCCATTACTTTATATATCAAAATCAAGCTTCTTCCATCGCGATTCATCCTGGTTTGATTAGAATGACAAAGAAGCTGTCATATTCCCAAACCGGAAAAATGGGATCACCTGATTTGAAAGTGGGATAGCTTCTTCATCCTAACTCCTATGAAATTTATTCAACTTCCTAGTGATTCTCCATTACTATATGTATCAAAATCAAGCTTCTTACATCGCGATTCATCCTGGTTTGATTAGAATGACAAAGAAGCTGTCATATTCCCAAACCGGAAAAATGGGATCACCTGATTTGAAAGTGGGATAGCTTCTTCATCCTAACTCCTATGAAATTTATTCAACTTCCTAGTGATTCTCCATTACTATATGTATCAAAATCAAGCTTCTTACATCGCGATTCATCCTGTTTTGATTAGAATGACAAGGAAGCTGTCATATTCCCAAACAGGAAAACTGGGATCACCTGATTTGAAAGTGGGATAGCTTCTTCATCCTAACTCCTATGAGATTTATTCAACTTCCTAGTGATTCTCCATTACTTTATATAACAAAATCAAGCTTCTTACATCGCGATTCATCCTGGTTTGATTAGAATGAAAAAGAAGCTATCATATTCCCATACAGGAAAAGTGGGATCACCTGATTTGAAAGTGGGATAGCTTCTTCATCCTAACTCCTATGAAATTTATTCAACTTCCTAGTGATTCTCCATTACTATATGTATCAAAATCAAGCTTCTTACATCGCGATTCATCCTTTTTTGATTAGAATGACAAGGAAGCTGTCATATTCCCAAACAGGAAAACTGGGATCACCTGATTTGAAAGTGGGATAGCTTCTTCATCCTAACTCCTATGAGATTTATTCAACTTCCTAGTGATTCTCCATTACTTTATGTGTCAAAATCAAGCTTCTTACATCGTGATTCATCTTGGTTTGATTAGAATGACAAGGAAGCTGTCATATTCCCAAACAGGAAAACTGGGATCACCTGATTTGAAAGTGGGATAGCTTCTTCATCCTAACTCCTATGAGATTTATTCAACTTCCTAGTGATTCTCCATTACTTTATGTGTCAAAATCAAGCTTCTTACATCGTGATTCATCTTGGTTTGATTAGAATGACAAGGAAGCTGTCATATTCCCAAACAGGAAAACTGGGATCACCTGATTTGAAAGTGGGATAGCTTCTTCATCCTAACTCCTATGAAATTTATTCAACTTCCTAGTGATTCTCCATTACTATATGTATCAAAATCAAGCTTCTTACATCGCGATTCATCCTGTTTTGATTAGAATGACAAAGAAGCTGTCATATTACCTAACAGGAAAACTGGGATCACCTGATTTTGAAAGTGGGATAGGTTCTTCATGTTGAGTTGAGTTAAGCATATAAGTGAGAAGAGAAGAGGAGTTGAGGAGATGAAGAGATGAGGCAGAGTGGAGTTTAGAGAGAGTATGGTACGGACTTCCGTACAAGGCCGTACAAGCCGTACAGTCCGTACCATCCAAGCCTCGACCAAAACTTACCATGCCATTGCCCAAGTGAAATGGTAAACGCGGAAGAGTTACTCAAGAGGAGAAGGATCAGAACGTTGAGAGGATAAGGGAAGAGCATGCCAGGCTGTGACAGGCTGTAAGGAGAGGAAGCATGCGAGTCCTCTTATCCGTCCATCTCTAAAGCAACCTTTGACTTCACATGCTTCAATAGTGCCCATTTCGAGTTTTGGAAACCCTTGTAGCTCTCTTATAAATATGTAACCTCACTCATTAATAAAGATATAGAGTTTTGAGTCTCTCTCTCTTAAGTCTCTCTCTTATTCTTAATCTCCAATCTCTTTAATTCTCAGATTAGACTTAATCACTTCTTAAATCACCAAATCTAAGATGGTATCAGAGCCAGGTTCGTTCAAAAGGAGAGAGTGATTTCGTTTTTCTAAATGTTCTTGAGAGTTCTTGAGAGTTGTCGAGAGCTAGATCCTTTAAAAGTCAAGTTTGTGTCTGTTGGTGTTTCTTTTGGAGAGTCAGCTTCAAGGGAGTCCCTTTAGGTGTTTGACAGGTCAGAAGATGGGTCTAGCTTGTGGTTCAGCAAGGCGTGAAGAGAAGGAAGATAGAAGAAATGAGTGGGGGTGGTTATCACAAATGAGAGCGACTCTGAAGAGGTGTGGAGTTTGGAGAAACCATGAGAAGGAAGAGTCTTTGAAGGGTAGAGCTGCTGAGAAAGATCAGACAGCAAGAGAAACAAGTGGAAGTTGCTTTAGTCTTGAAGAAAGTACACTGCTTGAGAAGATTGAAGATGTTTATGAGAACAAGATCAGTCTTAGGAGAGTGTATGAAGTCAAGAAGGTGATCAGTGGAGGTAAACCAGGAAGAGAAGAGTTCAATAACCATGTGAGGAAGCTACAACATTTGTGGGTTGAACTACAAGGGTTGAGATCCCATGTGGATGGGTATACTACACAAGAGCAAGAGACGGTCTTGAAGCTCTTGGCGAGCATGGAGTCATCATATGGGTGGCTGGTAGAGATGGTTCTAAGAGGGGAACTAATGAGATCCTAGGACCCTTCTCTGGATGGTTTGGATAGATCCTTGCATAAACGAATCAAAGACTCAAGTTTATCAAGGCTGTGGATCGAATGGTGACACAAGAGGCTGCGGAAAGGCTCCTTGATACTCCTAGACTTAGATCGGATATGACACACCTTTCTAAAGCCCTTGGGCGTTGGATATTACACACCAACAGACTGGATACTACACACCAGACACTCTCTTAACTCGTGAAAGCAAGGGAGAAGAAAACACAAAGGTTTAAATGAAAGAAAACTTGATAGATGCTAGGGTTGCCGAGTTACACATATATATAGTGAAAGGCTTGGAACAGGCTCCAAGCATTTCGAAATTAAAGGAACAGGCTCCTCCAATTAATGTAGAAGTAAAGACACAACTTAGATAGAGTTTTCGAAAATGAAAGACATAAATACTTAGAAATAAAGATAGCATAAGGTTCTTCATGTGGTTTGGTCCGAGAGTATCAACTAGGTGATAAGATAGCAAGACTATGGCCTCGTTAAAAACCTATCATTGCAAAACCCAATGGGACAAAAACAATGATAGGAAAAGAGCACACATAGCTTGCTAGCCTAGATGATACTCAACTTGATGGTAAGATGGCTTGAATGGTGATAAGCGTATCTTGAAGTATCAAGCTTCCTCCAAGACATTCTTCTTGCTCCAAGGACTTCCTGATTAGTCCTCCAATAGCTTCTTTGAGTTTCCTAGCTCTGGCTCGAGTCATGGGACCTTTAGGAATGGTTAAGACCTCATCTTCTTCAGCTGGTTCATCTCTAAACTCGCCATCTCTATCTCCATCAGCTGGCTGGTCCATGATCATATCATCCCCTCCCTCTTGAAAAGGATTTGACCTCAAATCAGGTTCATCTGCAATAAAAGGGATCAAGTCAGTAACATTGAAGCTATTACTCACATCATACTTATCTTGGAGATCAATCTTGTAGGCATTGTTGCTGATCTTCCTTGTGATCTCAAAAGGTCCATCAATTCTTGGCATAAGCTTTGACTTCCTCTCATTAGGAAACCTCTCTTTTCTCAAATGAACCCAAACTTTATCACCCTCCTTAAAGACCATCTCACGCCTTCCTTTGTTGGCATGCTTGACATACTGCTTAGTTTTCTCTTCAATGTTGAGCCTAGCTTGCTCGTGAAGTTGTTTCACCATCTCTGCCTTCTTTTTGCCATCCAAACTGACCCTTTCACACTCAGGTAAAGGGATTAAATCCAAAGGAGAGGTGGGATTGAACCCATAAACAATTTCAAAGGGTGAAAACTTAGAAGCAGAATGCACAGCATGATTATATGCAAATTCACAATGTGGCAGATAATCTTCCCAAGATTTCAGATTCTTTTTAATGAATGCACGCAAGAGTGTTCCTAGAGTTCTATTAACTACTTCAGTCTGTCCATCAGTTTGCGGATGACAAGTAGTGGAGAACAACAACTTAGTGCCTAGCTTAGACCAAAGAGTTTTCCAAAAATAACTAAGAAACTTAGTATCCCTATCAGAAACTATGGTCCTAGGCATACCATGTAAACGCACAATCTCCTTAAAGAACAGGTTAGCTACATGCAATGCATCATCAGTTTTATGACATGCTATGAAATGTGCCATTTTTGAGAACCTGTCAACAACAACAAAGATAGAATCCTTCCCAGTCCTAGTTCTAGGCAATCCAACAATGAAATCCATAGATATGTCATTCCAAGGATGATAAGGAATAGGGAGAGGAGTATACAAACCGTGAGACTGAACCTTAGACTTAGCTTGCTTGCAAGTTGCACATCTCTCACATAGTTTCTCCACATCACTTTTCATCCGAGGCCAAAAGAAATGATCCTGCAAGGTTTTAAGAGTCTTTGCAATACCAAAGTGACCCATGAGACTTCCTCCATGTGATTCCCTAACAAACAAATCTCTCAAAGAGCAATTAGGCACACACAGTCTATTATCATAAAAGAGGAATCCATCATGTCTAAAATAATGTCCAGCAGCAAATTTCTCACAAGAGTTATAAGCTTCTTTAAAATCTGGATCAGATTCATACATCTCTTTAATCTGCTCAAAACCTAACAACTTAGCATCAAGAGTGTTTAAGAGAACATACCTTCGAGATAGTGCATCAGCAACTATGTTTTCTTTACCTTGTTTGTACTTGATGACATAAGGAAATGTCTCAATGAACTCAACCCACCTTGCGTGTCTTTTGCTGAGCTTGTTCTGTCCTTTCAAGTACTTGAGAGACTCATGATCCGTGTGTATCACAAACTCCTTGGGCCACAAGTAATGCTGCCAAGTCTGCAAAGCTCTCACCAAGGCATACAATTCCTTATCATAAGTTGCATAGTTGAGAGTGGCGCCTCCAAGCTTCTCACTGAAATAAGCTATGGGTCTCTTCTCCTGCATAAGAACAGCACCAATTCCAATTCCTGAGGCATCACATTCAATTTCAAAAGTTTTATTGAAATCAGGAAGTATAAGAAGAGGGGCATTAGTAAGCTTCTCTTTTAGGCATTGAAAGGCAAGTTCTTGTGCTTCTCCCCATTTGAATCCAACTTCTTTCTTGATCACCTCAGTCAATGGGGCTGCTATGGTGCTAAAGTCTTTCACAAACCGTCGGTAGAAGCCAGCAAGGCCGTGAAAGCTCCTTACTTCACTTATAGTCTTTGGAATTGGCCATTCTTGAATTGCTCTCACCTTCTCCTGATCCACCTTTACTCCATCTGCACTCACAACAAAGCCTAGGAAGACCAAGTTATCCGTACAAAAAGTGCATTTCTTAAGGTTAGCAAACAGTTTTTCTTTTCTCAACACATCAAGAACAGACTTAAGATGATCTATATGCTCTCCTAGGTTCTTACTGTAAACAAGGATATCATCAAAGTATACTACCACAAACAAACCTATGAAAGATCTAAGCACATGATTCATCAATCTCATAAAAGTGCTAGGAGCATTGGTTAATCCAAAAGGCATGACTAACCACTCATACAACCCATGCTTAGTCTTAAAGGCTGTTTTCCACTCATCTCCCTCTTTCATTCTTATTTGATGATATCCACTCTTCAAATCTATCTTAGAAAAGACACTAGAACCATGCAACTCATCAAGCATATCATCTAATCTAGGAATAGGGTGGCGATACTTCACTGTTATGTTGTTGATTGCTCTACAATCAACACACATACGCCAGCTCCCATCTTTCTTTGGAACAAGGAGCACAGGCACAGCACATGGGCTCATACTTTCACGGATATGGCCTTTCTCCATCAGTTCCTCAACCTGCCTTTGTAGCTCCTTGGTTTCCACAGGATTAGTTCTGTATGCTGGTCTGTTGGGAAGAGTAGCTCCTGGTACAAAATCAATCTGATGCTCAATCCCTCGAATAGGTGGCAATCCTATGGGATTATCTTCTGGAAATACATCCTGGTATTCCTGTAAAAGAGCTGACATCTCACTCGGATACACCGGTGTACAATCAGTTAGAGACAAAAGAGATTCTTTAAAGATAAATAAGAGAACCGATTGATGAGAATAAAGAGATCTTTTGATTTCACTAGCTTTAGCATAGAAGTTGTGTTGCTTATCTGGTTTGAGATCAACCTCTTTCTTTTTCTGAAGCTGAAGCTGATCTTCATGCACTTCTTTAGGAGTTAGAGGTACCAAGACAGTTCGCTTGCCGTTGAACTCAAAAGAATGTTTGTTGGTGAAGCCATCATGGATGACACGCCTATCAAATTGCCAAGGCCTTCCCAGTAGTATGTGGCTGGCTTCCATGGGTATCACATCACAGAGAATGTCATCTTCATACCTCCCAATGGTCAAGGGTATAGAGACCTGTGTTGGAAAGGCTGAGAATAGCTAAGAACATGAACTCACTCTTTAAGAATGGAAGAGACAATCAACTTGTGATTGAATCCTCTCAGCAAAATAATCTACACAACCATCTGAATCTAGAGAGATTAAGTGTCTGTGAGATTGATACAATAATTAGAATTAAACTAAGAACAGATTAAAGACTCTAGTTTGAATCTATTCCTTGAGAAGTGACACAACACTTTCAGTTTGTTCACTTAAGGAGAATAGGAAATAGAATCAGTAAGCTAGAGTTTAAGAGAAGATAAAGAAGAGTTTAAACTGATTTTAGAGTAGAATGGGCAAGCATGATCTGCCCTTAGGCAGACCCAAAACAAGTATACCTTAACTCCCTACATTGTGACTAATTTAAAGAACACTTAGTAAAGAGATGAGTTATACACGAAATTTATGAATGCTTGTCTCTTATTTCTTGTGTGTACATTACAATGAGGCTGCCTCTTTATTTATAGAGGAGAGCCTTAGGTTTTACAGCAGCAACAAGACAAAGGAGAGATTAAACTAATACTATCCTAGGAAATGAATAAACAAAGCTATTAGGAAGCAGCCAAGGAGGATGAGAACAAGAAGAGGCACGACCAGATGAGGAGAAAGGGACAGGAGAGAGGTTGGCACAGCTTGCTTGAGTGAAAGTGACAGGCCAGTTGCTTCTCCAAAGCCACCCATGTGACTTCTTCTTGTCTAATTCAAACCAGCCTCTTTTATTTAAATTCAAACATGTTTCCTTGACTTCTCAGACCTTCCCCACGTCCATATTAAGTCTACACAACTCCATTCTTGCCTTACAAGGTAAGTTAGGTCAAGATGGTAGCTTGTGGATCAAGTCTGAATGGACCAACTTCCATTTCAAGTCAATGCAGCATCTTTTCTTCTACTTGCCTTGAATCCATAATGGCTTGCTTCTTGTTTCATTTGTTGGCTCCTTTCCTTGTTGCACAAGTCTTGAATACTTGCAACACACTTCATGACTCTACAGCCTCCTTCTCTTCTTGCACACACGCCTTGATCATCTTTTCATTGTCTTGGCCGTGTGATCACTCTCTTGAGGCTTGTTCATGGCTTGGATAGCTTCTTCTTCTTTAGTTTGGTGTGGAGATGCTTGGCCTTCACTTCCTTTGTTTGGCCTTCACATCTCCTTGTCTTGCTTCACTTTAATACCCTCCCTCAAGGTTGGGCTTTGGAAGCCATTGGTTCCAAAGGCCAAGCTTGCAACACGCAAATGACTACCTCATTAAAAACCTCACCATGTAAAACCACTTGGGATAAAACCATGATGAGGACAAAAAGAGTATAGCCTTCACGGTGCATTGGATAGCTATGACCTTGGCTTTATTTGAATTGAGCTTGAAGCTTCTTTGATCTATGATCTGAATGCGGCTTGAACTTGTCTTTGAACCGCCAAAAGGACTCATGGCTTGAGCCATGATCTGAACTGATTGCTTAGGGTGTTGACGCCATGATTTGAACTTTGCAACACCTCTTTCTTCTTGATGCTTCACATGAAGCTTACTGACCCTTAGCTAACATCTTGCTGGTGAGTTGATTCATCACTTTCCTACAGCCACTTCTCCTCAAGATCTTCTTGTCTTGGGTCCATGAATCTGAGGCCATTGGTTCTAACCCCCAAAGCTTGCTTCTGATGCTGCTCTAGATCAACCAAACTTGTATTGTCTTCTTGAGACAACCAAGCACAAACACCAATCACCATTCTTAAACTTAGAACCTGTTGAGTATGGACAGATTCAAAGCACAAAATTAGTGAGTGATGGAGAGAGAATAAAGTAACCAGAGAATAAGTAACCAGAGTATTTGAGAATAAGTAACAGAAGTATGAGAGAGTATTAGAGAATAATGGAGAGTAAGAGTATGGTGGAGAGTGAGAGTTTTGCGGAAGCAGATTGCAGTCCATGGCCTTCAAGCTTCATGGCTGATCACAATGCTGGTGAGGCATGAACATCCCACCAGTTAACACATTTTTAAAGCATTTTCGAAATCAGATTACTCAAGAATCTGTTCAAAACATTTTCAGATTTTTAAATCCTTTCAAAGAGCTTTTCTTTAAATCTGAAATTCAAATGCTCTTACAAATCAATTTTCTTCAAATCATCATCAATCTTTCTCCCTCCCTCAAGGATTGGTTTCATTAGACATAAAGTCTTTTACCAAGTTTGAAAATATTAAGAGACAAAGGGTAGAAAAGGATGATAATGTTTGAGACAAAACCAGCAAGAACTTCATCTTTTAAAACTGTTTTTAAAGCACAAAACAGATGAAGTCTTTTGTTTCATTTCCCTCCCTTAGCCTTGGATTAGGATCCCAACTCAAGATCAGAACCACAGCTTACACATGGGAGAGAAGAAACCAAAACAGAACTCCATCTTGTCTTCTTTAAAGAAATCATTAGACAATATGAAGAACACAAAATATTTTTGAAATCGATTTTTTTTTTTTTTTTTTTTCAAGAGTTCTTCAAGATACAAGTTTAATCTTTTCTCCCTCCCTCAAGCTGACATGAACAGATTTTAATCTTTCATCCAAAGGCTTAAACAATGAGGAGATAAAGGGGAGAGTCATTGATTAAAAAAAAACTTTTAAAGACTTGCATCTTAAAGAAACTCACAGATTTTGAATACATACTTCATCTATACTCTCTACTGTCCAAGTTTTGAATCCCAGCCACACAGCTCATCAAAAACGAATTTAAAGGAGAAAGAGAGAGAGACTCAGATGAAGAAATTGACAAAAAAAAGTGAGTTCAGCCCAAGAAGAGCAACAAAGCTCTGATACCATGTTGGAAAGGCTGAGAATAGCTAAGAACATGAACTCACTCTTTAAGAATGGAAGAGACAATCAACTTGTGATTGAATCCTCTCAGCAAAATAATCTACACAACCATCTGAATCTAGAGAGATTAAGTGTCTGTGAGATTGATACAATAATTAGAATTAAACTAAGAACAGATTAAAGACTCTAGTTTGAATCTATTCCTTGAGAAGTGACACAACACTTTCAGTTTGTTCACTTAAGGAGAATAGGAAATAGAATCAGTAAGCTAGAGTTTAAGAGAAGATAAAGAAGAGTTTAAACTGATTTTAGAGTAGAATGGGCAAGCATGATCTGCCCTTAGGCAGACCCAAAACAAGTATACCTTAACTCCCTACATTGTGACTAATTTAAAGAACACTTAGTAAAGAGATGAGTTATACACGAAATTTATGAATGCTTGTCTCTTATTTCTTGTGTGTACATTACAATGAGGCTGCCTCTTTATTTATAGAGGAGAGCCTTAGGTTTTACAGCAGCAACAAGACAAAGGAGAGATTAAACTAATACTATCCTAGGAAATGAATAAACAAAGCTATTAGGAAGCAGCCAAGGAGGATGAGAACAAGAAGAGGCACGACCAGATGAGGAGAAAGGGACAGGAGAGAGGTTGGCACAGCTTGCTTGAGTGAAAGTGACAGGCCAGTTGCTTCTCCAAAGCCACCCATGTGACTTCTTCTTGTCTAATTCAAACCAGCCTCTTTTATTTAAATTCAAACATGTTTCCTTGACTTCTCAGACCTTCCCCACGTCCATATTAAGTCTACACAACTCCATTCTTGCCTTACAAGGTAAGTTAGGTCAAGATGGTAGCTTGTGGATCAAGTCTGAATGGACCAACTTCCATTTCAAGTCAATGCAGCATCTTTTCTTCTACTTGCCTTGAATCCATAATGGCTTGCTTCTTGTTTCATTTGTTGGCTCCTTTCCTTGTTGCACAAGTCTTGAATACTTGCAACACACTTCATGACTCTACAGCCTCCTTCTCTTCTTGCACACACGCCTTGATCATCTTTTCATTGTCTTGGCCGTGTGATCACTCTCTTGAGGCTTGTTCATGGCTTGGATAGCTTCTTCTTCTTTAGTTTGGTGTGGAGATGCTTGGCCTTCACTTCCTTTGTTTGGCCTTCACATCTCCTTGTCTTGCTTCACTTTAATAACCTGAGTAGATACCCTCATCTCGCCCTCTTCATTAAGCCATTGCAGCCGGTAAGGTTTAGGATGCTTTTGAGCTTTCAAACCAAGCTTCTTCACCATTGTCTCGCTAGCAACATTAACACAGCTTCCACCGTCGATGATCAGGCTGCAGACCTTTCCTTGCACCAGACAACGTGTGTAGAACAAGTTCTCTCTTTGTTCTTGCTCCTCTGTTTTGTTTTGCAAACTGAGAGTTCTTCTTGCAACCAAAAGTCTACCTTGAACTGGTTCCTCCTCATGCTCAACTTCTGATAGTTCTTGATCAGTCCTTAGTTTCTCATCTTCAGATTCAAACTCTCCATTCTCCAGAAGAATCATAACTCTCTTGTTAGTACACTCATTAGCATAGTGCCCACGCCCTTGGCACTTAAAGCACTTCACATCTCTTGCACGCGAGCTTGTAGCTTCCATTTTACCCTTATCTTTGTTGTAGATGCTACTAGACTTGGATTCTTCTTTTGGCTGTGGCTTGCTCTCCTTTTGATAGCTCGGTTTATCTTCCTTAGAGGTCTGGTATCTATTGGAACCATAGCTGCCACGCGCATAACTTCTTCTCTTAACTTGCTGTTCCACCAAGATAGCTTTGTGTAGCATCTCCTCTATCTCCAAGTAGTGTTGCATCTCCACTCTATCTTGTATCTCACGGTTGAGTCCACCAAGAAATCGTGCCATGGTAGCTTCACTGTCCTCAGATACACAAGCTCTTAGCATAAGCAACTCCATCTCTTGAAAGTATTCCTCTACAGACTTTGATCCTTGTGTGAGCAGTCTCAGCTTTTGATGAAGATCACGGTGATAATGACTTGGTACAAACCTCTTGCGCATCACAGCCTTCATCTCTGCCCATGTTTCAATGGGGAATTCACCATTGCGCCTCTTGTTTGTGACCAACTGATCCCACCAGCTCAATGCATAATCATTGAACTCGGTAGCAGCTACTTGAATCTTCTTAGTCTCTGAGTAATGCTGACAGTTGAAAACGAGTTCGATCTTCTTCTCCCACTCAAGATAGGCATCTGGATCAGCTTTACCATGGAAAGGAGGGATCTTAAGCTTTAATCCTGATAGCTCATTGCGTCTATGCCTCCGGCCCTCATGATCACGTCGAGATCTTCTACTGCTACGTCTTGAACCGGAGCTATGGCTACTTCTCTCATAGAAGTTATCAGTCTCTTCTGATCCAGCATGCTCACGCTGACCTTGTCTGTTTCTTCTTTGCTCATGTCTTGAACCAGATGCTTGTCCTTGCCCATCATGCGGTCTCTGATCATACTTCTCTTCCAGTAACTTCACCATCGCTTCCATCACTTGTTTGGTGATTGCTTCTTGCAGCAATCTATTCCTTCGCACAAAGGTTTCATCATCCTCCTCAGACCCCATTGCTTCCTGATACACGAAAAACTTGAACCAGTAAGTAGTTCAAAAGAATTCAGAACTCAAGATTCAAATAAGGAAACAAAGTATTCAAACAAAGCGGCAAATGAAGATACTTGATCAACACGCGACGATTTGAATTCAATCTTTTCGAAAATGAAACAATAACAGATCAGATTCAACGGATGATGAAATGAGATAATCAAATCCTGATCTATGATTCTAACAACAGATCGAGTCACACAATCACAAGAAACTTTCGGATCAATCAAAACGATAACGTAATCGACAAGAATGTGAAAAGGTTTTGCTCAAAACTTGATCGAAATTCTTAGATCTATCAGTATGAGACACGAAACAATTAGATCTAGCAATCCTGATAATGAAACAAGCAGATCAAGTGAGAATAAACACACAAGAACCGATTGATCAAGAAAAATATGAATCGACAAAGAGTAGATCTTTTAAGAAATCGCAAAAGAGAAATCGAAACTCCCCTTCCAGAGTGCTCTGATACCACTTAATGAGATCCTAGGACCCTTCTCTGGATGGTTTGGATAGATCCTTGCATAAACGAATCAAAGACTCAAGTTTATCAAGGCTGTGGATCGAATGGTGACACAAGAGGCTGCGGAAAGGCTCCTTGATACTCCTAGACTTAGATCGGATATGACACACCTTTCTAAAGCCCTTGGGCGTTGGATATTACACACCAACAGACTGGATACTACACACCAGACACTCTCTTAACTCGTGAAAGCAAGGGAGAAGAAAACACAAAGGTTTAAATGAAAGAAAACTTGATAGATGCTAGGGTTGCCGAGTTACACATATATATAGTGAAAGGCTTGGAACAGGCTCCAAGCATTTCGAAATTAAAGGAACAGGCTCCTCCAATTAATGTAGAAGTAAAGACACAACTTAGATAGAGTTTTCGAAAATGAAAGACATAAATACTTAGAAATAAAGATAGCATAAGGTTCTTCATGTGGTTTGGTCCGAGAGTATCAACTAGGTGATAAGATAGCAAGACTATGGCCTCGTTAAAAACCTATCATTGCAAAACCCAATGGGACAAAAACAATGATAGGAAAAGAGCACACATAGCTTGCTAGCCTAGATGATACTCAACTTGATGGTAAGATGGCTTGAATGGTGATAAGCGTATCTTGAAGTATCAAGCTTCCTCCAAGACATTCTTCTTGCTCCAAGGACTTCCTGATTAGTCCTCCAATAGCTTCTTTGAGTTTCCTAGCTCTGGCTCGAGTCATGGGACCTTTAGGAATGGTTAAGACCTCATCTTCTTCAGCTGGTTCATCTCTAAACTCGCCATCTCTATCTCCATCAGCTGGCTGGTCCATGATCATATCAGGAACAGCTTCCGGAAATGGAAGAGATTTGTGGGCTTATAAGAAGGGCGTATGAGATAATGAGAGATGATGAGAGGCTAACCATGAGTAGGAGTGAGAGCTCATGGAAGCCAACTGGGAGTAGGAGTGAGAGCTTCCAGAAGCTAACCATGAGTAGGAGTGAGGGCTCATGGAGGCTAACCGGGAGTAGGAGTGAGGGCTTCCGGAAGAAGAGAAGGTGCAGAATGCTATCCAAAGCTCCTATCAACATAGGAAAGGGTAGAAAGAGAGTTGTGGGAGAGTGTTCTTACTCAGCCTACATGGGGGAATCAGTAGAAGACAGTGGGGTGTTAAGAGAGCAGGAGAAAGGGAGTGGAGCTGATGATCGCATCACCAGGAAGGAATGGAGAGTGTTCATGGAACATGTACAAGCCTTAACAGCAAGCAAGAAGCATACTATACAATCCGGAGCTTCTAAACCCATGGTGATTGATTCTGGAGCAAGTCATCATATGATCAGTGATAGGAGGCTTATAAGTGAGATCAAGGCTGCAACAGGGAGTGTTAAGATAGCTAATGGCGCTATGATCCCAATAGAAGGAGTGGGAAAGCTCAAACTGTTTGAGAAGGACACGGCTGCTTTCTATATGCCTCAGTTCACTTCAAATCTATTATCTGTGAAGAAAGCTACCATTGATCTTGATTGTCAAGTAGTATTCAGACCTGATGAAGTTGAGTTCCAAGATTTGAAGACTGGGAGAGTCATTGGCAGAGGAGACAGCAAAAATCAGCTATACCACCTCGACTTGGCTAAGACCTCTAATCCCTTTGATTCTAGTTGCTTGAGTAGTACTGCTGAGAAGATTGATAGTATTACTTGGCATGCTAGATTAGGACATCCTCATGCTCGTGCCATTGAGTTGATAATCCCTAATATGTCATTCAATCACTTGGATTGTGAAGCATGCATATTAGGAAAGCATTGTAGGACTGTTTTCCCAACATCTAAGACTACTTATGAGCATTGCTTTGATCTAGTTCACTCGGATGTGTGGACCGCTCCATGCATGTCTAGAGACAGCCATAAATACTTTGTGACATTCATTGATGAGAAGTCTAAGTATACATGGCTCACATTGCTTCCATCTAAAGATAAGGTGCTAGAAGCGTTTATGAACTTCCAAGCATATGTATCTAATCAATACAATGCTACTGTGAAGGTACTGAGATCAGACAACGGAGGTGAATACATCAGCAATGCCTTCAAGAGTCATCTAGCCAAGCATGGGATTGTGCATCAGACCAGTTGTCCCTACACACCACAGCAGAATGGTGTAGCTGAGAGGAAGAATAGGCACTTGATGGAGGTTGCTAGGTCGATGATGTTTCATGCAAATGTCCCAAAAAGATTTTGGGGAGATGCTGTTCAAACTGCTTGCTACCTCATCAACCGGGTCCCAACCAAGATACTGAAGAATCTGTCTCCATTTGAGGTGCTGAATAAGAGCAAGCCTTTTATTGATCACCTACGAGTATTTGGGTGTGTATGCTATGTCATGACTCCAGGAGAACAGAGAAACAAGCTGGAGGCAAAGAGTACTAAGGCAATGTTTATTGGATACTCTATCACTCAGAAGGGATACAAGTGCTATGATCCTGAAGCAAGGAGAGTGATGGTATCTAGAGAAGTGAAGTTTATTGAATCCAAAGGGTATTATGAAGAAAAGGAGTGGGAAAATCTGAAGGATTTGTCTCAAGCTCCATCTGATAGAGCAACAACACTGAGGGTGCTGTTGGAGAAGCTAGGGATAGGGTTATCCCAGGATCAGGAATCTGGAAGAAGAGAGTCTTCCAATCCTACTAGTGAAGCTGAAAGAACAACTCCTCTTGATCATGAGAGGGGGAATGGAACTGAATCTCATGAGCAAGTGCACAATCAAGAAGATTCAGGCCAGCATAATCAAGAGATGACACAGGAAGTAGAGAGTGGTGCTCAGTCTAGTGGAGATGGGCAAAGAGAGTCTACTGGCTCAGATGAGAGTGGTACTCAGTCTAGTGGAGATTGGGAAGTAGATCCTGATGGGTCAAATGAGAGTGGTGCTCAATCAAGTGAAGATAGGCAAGAAACACAAGACGAACAAGTTCAGGAGCTAAGGAGGAGCACAAGGGTGAAGAGAGATGCTTCCAACTGGGTAAACACGAGAGTGTACTACAATGCCCAGGCTGTGGAGCATCCTTCTCAAGCTATGTGTTCCTTTGCAGAGTTTCCGGACGAGCATATAGCCTTCACAGTAAGCTTGGATGAGAGCTATATTCCAAGGACATATGAAGAAGCTATGGCTTTAAAAGAGTGGAGAGATTCAGTCGCTGATGAGTCCGGAGCCATGATTAAGAATGAAACATGGTATGAGAGTGAGCTGCCTAAAGGGAAGAAGGCAGTGACTAGTAAATGGGTGTTCACAATCAAGTTTCATCCTGATGGAAGAATAGAGAGGCGCAAGTCTAGGTTGGTGGCAAGAGGGTTTACTCAGACATATGGTGAGGACTATGTTGAGACCTTTGCTCCTGTGGCTAAACTTCATACTATCAGGATTGTGTTATCTTTAGCTGTGAATCTTGAGTGGGATTTGTGGCAAATGGATGTGAAGAATGCATTCCTTCAAGGAGAGTTGGAAGATGAAGTATACATGCATCCACCACCAGGTCTTGAACATCTAGTAAAGAAGGGTAATGTGTTGAGGTTGAGGAAAGCTATCTATGGTCTCAAGCAGTCTCCAAGGGCGTGGTACAACAAGTTGAGTACTACACTGAATGGGAGAGGGTTCAGGAAGTCAGAATTGGATCACACTCTCTTTACCCTAACCACCTCATCTGGTATTGTGGTATTGCTTGTGTATGTGGATGATATCATCATCACAGGCAGTGATAAGGAAGGCATCAAGGCTACAAAGGAGTATCTCAAGGCAAGCTTTGAGATTAAAGACTTGGGGGAAATGAAGTATTTTCTTGGGATTGAGATATGCAGATCAAAGGAAGGATTGTTTATGTCTCAAAGGAAGTATGTGATTGATCTATTGAAGGGAGCAGATGCCTATGGAGGAAAGATAGCCAAGATGCCAATGGAGGATGGGTACAAGGTTCCACGTGAGGGGGAGATTGAGGATAGCAAGCCATTCCATGATCCTAAGCTGTATAGGAAGCTAGTGGGGAAGTTGATCTATCTTACCATTACTAGACCTGATGTGTGCTTTGCGGTGAATCAAGTCAGTCAACACATGCAAGTTCCTAAGGAGCACCACTGGCGGATGGTGGAAAGGATCTTGATGTATCTGAATGGAACTACTGGTCTTGGAGTATGGATGGGATGTAACAAGAGTACTGAGGTTGTAGGATATTGTGATGCGGATTGGGCTGGTGATAGAGCAGACAGGAGATCAACCACAGGCTATTGCACATTCATTGGAGGCAACTTGGTAACTTGGAAAAGCAAGAAGCAGAAGGTAGTGTCATGTTCAAGTGCAGAAGCCGAGTATAGAGCCATGCTGAAGCTCACCAACGAGTTGGTATGGATCAAAGGCATCTTGAAGCACTTGGAGATTGATCAAGCAACTCCAATGACAATGCATTGTGACAATCAAGCTGCCATCCACATTGCATCCAACTCGGTGTTTCACGAGAGAACCAAGCACATTGAAGTTGATTGTCACAAGGTGAGGCAGATGATTGTGCTAGGGGTGATCTTGCCATGCTACACAAGGAGTGAAGATCAGCTAGCGGATGTGTTCACCAAGGCTGCAAGACAGAAGACAATGGAGTCCATTCACATCAGGTTGGGCCTCATTGATCTTGGGAAGAGAAGGAGCTAATCCCCTTAGCTGCAAGGTCTTTACTCTTTTTCCCTCATCAAAGTTTTATCCCATTGGGTTTTCTTTGGTGAGGTTTTTAATGAGGAAGATCTTGTGGCTTTCCAAGCTTAGGCTTTCACAAAGCTAAGCTTGAGGGGGAGTGTTGAGTTGAGTTAAGCATATAAGTGAGAAGAGAAGAGGAGTTGAGGAGATGAAGAGATGAGGCAGAGTGGAGTTTAGAGAGAGTATGGTACGGACTTCCGTACAAGGCCGTACAAGCCGTACAGTCCGTACCATCCAAGCCTCGACCAAAACTTACCATGCATTGCCCAAGTGAAATGGTAAACGCGGAAGAGTTACTCAAGAGGAGAAGGATCAGAACGTTGAGAGGATAAGGGAAGAGCATGCCAGGCTGTGACAGGCTGTAAGGAGAGGAAGCATGCGAGTCCTCTTATCCGTCCATCTCTAAAGCAACCTTTGACTTCACATGCTTCAATAGTGCCCATTTCGAGTTTTGGAAACCCTTGTAGCTCTCTTATAAATATGTAACCTCACTCATTAATAAAGATATAGAGTTTTGAGTCTCTCTCTCTTAAGTCTCTCTCTTATTCTTAATCTCCAATCTCTTTAATTCTCAGATTAGACTTAATCACTTCTTAAATAACCAAATCTAAGACTTCATCCTAACTCCTATGAGATTTATTCAACTTCCTAGTGATTCTCCATTACTTTATGTATCAAAATCAAGCTTCTTACATCGCGATTCATCCTGGTTCGATTAGAATGACAAGGAAGCTGTTATATTCCCAAACAAGAAAACTAGGATCACATGATTTGAAAGTGGGATAGCTTCTTCATCCTAACTCCTATGAGATTTATTCAACTTCCTAGTGATTCTCCATTACTTTATGTATCAAAATCAAGCTTCTTACATCGCGATTCATCCTGGTTTGATTAGAATGACAAGGAAGCTGTCATATTCCCAAACAGGAAAACTGGGATCACCTGATTTGAAAGTGGGATAGCTTCTTCATCCTAACTCCTATGAGATTTATTCAACTTCCTAATGGTTCTCCACTACTTTATGTATCAAAATCAAGCTTCTTACATCAAGATTCATCCTTGTTTGATTAGAATGACAAAGAAGCTGTCATATTCCCAAACAGAAAAACTGGGATCACCTGATTTGAAAGTGGGATAGCTTCTTCATCCTAACTCCTATGAGATTTATTCAACTTCCTAGTGATTCTCCATTACTTTATATATCAAAATCAAGCTTCTTACATCGCGATTCATCCTGGTTTGATTAGAATGACAAAGAAGCTGTCATATTCCCAAACAGGAAAAATGGGATCACCTGATTTGAAAGTGGGATAGCTTCTTCATCCTAACTCCTATGAGATTTATTCAACTTCCTAGTGATTCTCCATTACTATATGTATCAAAATCAAGCTTCTTACATCGCGATTCATCCTGTTTGATTAGAATGACAAGGAAGCTGTCATATTCCCAAACAGGAAAACTGGGATCACCTGATTTGAAAGTGGGATAGCTTCTTCATCCTAACTCCTATGAGATTTATTCAACTTCCTAGTGATTCTCCATTACTTTATATATCAAAATCAAGCTTCTTACATCGCGATTCATCCTGGTTTGATTAGAATGAAAAGAAGCTGTCATATTCCCAAACAGGAAAACTGGGATCACCTGATTTGAAAGTGGGATAGCTTCTTCATCCTAACTCCTATGAGATTTATTCAACTTCCTAGTGATTCTCCATTAGTTATGTATCAAAATCAAGCTTCTTACATCGCGATTCATCCTGGTTTGATTAGAATGACAAGGAAGCTGTCATATTCCCAAACAGGAAAACTGGGATCACCTGATTTGAAAGTGGGATAGCTTCTTCATCCTAACTCCTATGAGATTTATTCAACTTCCTAGTGATTCTCCATTACTTTATGTATCAAAATCAAGCTTCTTACATCGTGATTCATCTTGGTTTGATTAGAATGACAAGGAAGCTGTCATATTCCCAAACAGGAAAACTGGGATCACCTGATTTGAAAGTGGGATAGCTTCTTCATCCTAACTCCTATGAGATTTATTCAACTTCCTAGTGATTCTCCATTACTTATGTATCAAAATCAAGCTTCTTACATCGCGATTCATCCTGTTTGATTAGAATGACAAGGAAGCTGTCATATTCCCAAACAGGAAAACTGGGATCACCTGATTTGAAAGTGGGATAGCTTCTTCATCCTAACTCCTATGAGATTTATTCAACTTCCTAGTGATTCTCCATTACTTTATGTATCAAAATCAAGCTTCTTACATCGCGATTCATCCTGGTTTGATTAGAATGAAAAAGAAGATGTCATATTCCCAAACAGGAAAACTGGGATCACCTGATTTGAAAGTGGGATAGCTTCTTCATCCTAACTCCTATGAGATTTATTCAACTTCCTAGTGATTCTCCATTACTTTATGTATCAAAATCAAGCTTCTTACATCGCGATTCATCCTGTTTGATTAGAATGACAAGGAAGCTGTCATATTCCCAAACAGGAAAACTGGGATCACCTGATTTGAAAGTGGGATAGCTTCTTCATCCTAACTCCTATGAGATTTATTCAACTTCCTAGTGATTCTCCATTACTTTATGTATCAAAATCAAGCTTCTTACATCGCGATTCATCCTGGTTCGATTAGAATGACAAGGAAGCTGTTATATTCCCAAACAGGAAAACTGGGATCACCTGATTTGAAAGTGGGATAGCTTCTTCATCCTAACTCCTATGAGATTTATTCAACTTCCTAGTGATTCTCCATTACTTTATGTATCAAAATCAAGCTTCTTACATCGTGATTCATCTTGGTTTGATTAGAATGACAAGGAAGCTGTCATATTCCCAAACAGGAAAACTGGGATCACCTGATTTGAAAGTGGGATAGCTTCTTCATCCTAACTCCTATGAGATTTATTCAACTTCCTAGTGATTCTCCATTACTTTATGTATCAAAATCAAGCTTCTTACATCGCGATTCATCCTGTTTTGATTAGAATGACAAGGAAGCTGTCATATTCCCAAACAGGAAAACTGGGATCACCTGATTTGAAAGTGGGATAGCTTCTTCATCCTAACTCCTATGAGATTTATTCAACTTCCTAGTGATTCTCCATTACTTTATGTGTTAAAATTAAGCTTCTTACATCGTGATTCATCCTGGTTTGATTAGAATGACAAGGAAGCTGTCATATTCCCAAACAGGAAAACTGGGATCACCTGATTTTAAAGTGGGATAGCTTCTTCATCCTAACTCCTATGAGATTTATTCAACTTCCTAGTGATTCTCCATTACTTTATGTATCAAAATCAAGCTTCTTACATCGCGATTCATCCTGGTTCGATTAGAATGACAAGGAAGCTGTTATATTCCCAAACAGGAAAACTGGGATCACCTGATTTGAAAGTGGGATAGCTTCTTCATCCTAACTCCTATGAGATTTATTCAACTTCCTAGTGATTCTCCATTACTTTATATATCAAAATCAAGCTTCTTACATCGCGATTCATCCTGGTTTGATTAGAATGAAAAGAAGCTGTCATATTCCCAAACAGGAAAACTGGGATCACCTGATTTGAAAGTGGGATAGCTTCTTCATCCTAACTCCTATGAGATTTATTCAACTTCCTAATGATTCTCCATTACTTTATGTATCAAAATCAAGCTTCTTACATCGCGATTCATCCTGTTTGATTAGAATGACAAGGAAGCTGTCATATTCCCAAACAAGAAAACTAGGATCACCTGATTTGAAAGTGGGATAGCTTCTTCATCCTAACTCCTATGAGATTTATTCAACTTCCTAGTGATTCTCCATTACTTTATGTATCAAAATAAAGCTTCTTACATCGCGATTCATCTTGGTTTGATAAGAATGACAAGGAAGCTGTCATATTCCCAAACAGGAAAACTGGGATCACCTGATTTGAAAGTGGGATAGCTTCTTCATCCTAACTCCTATGAGATTTATTCAACTTCCTAATGGTTCTCCACTACTTTATGTATCCAATTCAAGCTTCTTACATCACGATTCATCCTGGTTTGATTAGAATGACAAAGAAGCTGTCATATTACCAAACAGGAAAACTGGGATCACCTGATTTGAAAGTGGGATAGGTTCTTCATCCTAACTCCTATGAGATTTATTCAACTTCCTAGTGATTCTCCATTACTTTATGTATCAAAATCAAGCTTCTTACATCGCGATTCATCCTGGTTCGATTAGAATGACAAGGAAGCTGTTATATTCCCAAACAGAAAACTAGGATCACATGATTTGAAAGTGGGATAGCTTCTTCATCCTAACTCCTATGAGATTTATTCAACTTCCTAGTGATTCTCCATTACTTTATGTATCAAAATCAAGCTTCTTACATCGCGATTCATCCTGGTTTGATTAGAATAACAAGGAAGCTGTCATATTCCCAAACAGGAAAACTGGGATCACCTGATTTGAAAGTGGGATAGCTTCTTCATCCTAACTCCTATGAGATTTATTCAACTTCCTAATGGTTCTCCACTACTTTATGTATCAAAATCAAGCTTCTTACATCAAGATTCATCCTTGTTTGATTAGAATGACAAAGAAGCTATCATATTCCCAAACAGAAAAACTGGGATCACTTGATTTGAAAGTGGGATAGCTTCTTCATCCTAACTCCTATGAGATTTATTCAACTTCCTAGTGATTCTCCATTACTTTATATATCAAAATCAAGCTTCTTCCATCGCGATTCATCCTGGTTTGATTAGAATGACAAAGAAGCTGTCATATTCCCAAACCGGAAAAATGGGATCACCTGATTTGAAAGTGGGATAGCTTCTTCATCCTAACTCCTATGAAATTTATTCAACTTCCTAGTGATTCTCCATTACTTTATGTATCAAAATCAAGCTTCTTACATCGCGATTCATCCTGTTTTGATTAGAATGACAAGGAAGCTGTCATATTCCCAAATAGGAAAACTGGGATCACCTGATTTGAAAGTGGGATAGCTTCTTCATCCTAACTCCTATGAGATTTATTCAACTTCCTAATGGTTCTCCACTACTTTATGTATCCAATTCAAGCTTCTTACATCACGATTCATCCTGGTTTGATTAGAATGACAAAGAAGCTGTCATATTCCCTAACAGGAAAACAGGGATCACCTGATTTTTAAAGTGGGATAGCTTCTTCATCTTAACTCCTATGAGATTTATTCAACTTCCTAGTGATTCTCCATTACTTTATATAACAAAATCAAGCTTCTTACATCGCGATTCATCCTGGCTTGATTAGAATGAAAAAGAAGCTGTCATATTCCCAAACAGGAAAAGTGGGATCACCTGATTTGAAAGTGGGAAAGCTTCTTCATCCTAACTCCTATGAAATTTATTCAACTTCCTAGTGATTCTCCATTACTATATGTATCAAAATCAAGCTTCTTACATCGCGATTCATCCTGTTTTGATTAGAATGACAAGGAAGCTGTCATATTCCCAAACAGGAAAACTGGGATCACCTGATTTGAAAGTGGGATAGCTTCTTCATCCTAACTCCTATGAGATTTATTCAACTTCCTAGTGATTCTCCATTACTTTATGTATCAAAATCAAGCTTCTTACATCGCGATTCATCCTGGTTTGATTAGAATAACAAGGAAGCTGTCATATTCCCAAACAGGAAAATTGGGATTGTTGAGATGAGCTGAGGAATATGAGGAGAGTTGTTCAGGGTTGAAGAGGTTGTGATGTGGAGAAGAGGAGAAGGATTGGCCTTAGGGAGAACCGTCCGTACCGGTCCGTACAGGTCCGTACCATGGCCGTACGGCCGTACAGACGGTATCGACCAAGCGGTAAAGAAATGTTACCGCGAGAAGAAGTTCACGGTCTGATCATGTTTTGCCTTAACCAAAGAAGGCATATGACCGTTTATGGATAGAGGAAGAGCGTCTCTACAGGCTGGCACAGGCTGGAAGGATAAGGTTCACTTTTAGCATAGTGACCACGCGTGTGGAGAGGCTCATTGGTCCGGTTCAAATTAAAGGCTTCCTTAGACTTGACCTCACATGCTTAGTCTCTTCTTAAACCCTAGTATCACCTCCTATATATTGTAAACACTCTCTCATTAATTAAAGTATGCGAGTTATGTTACTCTCTCTCTAGTCTCTCTCTCTTGTTCATCATGGATCATACTTAATCTCCCCATTTCTCTCACAATCTCTTCTAAACCTCTCTTAATCTCTTACCAAATCTCTCTTAATCTCTCAATACCTATTCTACTCTCTAATCTCATATGGTATCAGAGCCAGGTTGGCTTTGGTATTGAGAGATCCTTGTTCCTTTCTTTACATTTGCGAGTTTGTTCTTGTGTGTTAAAGAAGAGGAGATGGAGACGACCAACTTTAGCAAACTGGTGACGGTTCCGGTTGCACTGAAGGGAGGCTCGAACTACTTGATGTGGTCCCAGTTGGTGAGGACTACCATTGGAAGGCTAGGGTTGTGGAACCACATCACAGATGATGGTCCGGAGCCAGTGGCCAAAGAAGATGAAGAAGAAGGCGACGGGAAGACTCTTGCGGTAGCTGAAGCAAAGAGATGGGTCCAAGAGGATTTGATGGTGCTGTCTGTGCTCCATGCCTCCCTGGAGCTCCCCATACTTGAAGCTTACGTGCACTTTGAGACTCCTAAGCGCCTTTGGGACATGCTCCATAAGAGGTATGGAAACAAGTCCAACATAAGCCGGGTGTTTGATCTGAAGCAAACCATCAGTGTCTTGAGGCAAGATGGAGAAGATCTCACCAAGCACATGGGGAAGTTTGGAGCTTTGTGGTCCGAACTTGAGAGTCTTAGACCCAACACAACTGATGAGGAATCGCTCATTGAGAGGAGAGAGCAAGATCAGGTGTTTGGGCTATTGATGACTCTAGATGAAAGCTACCAGGATGTGATCAAGCATATCCTGAGATCACCTACTCTCCCATCCATGGAGGAGGTATGCGCTCAACTTCAGAAGGAGGAAGGCTCTCTTGGGTTGTTTGGAGGCAAGAAGGGAATGTCCACGGCTCATAAAGCAGAAGAGGCGCAAGCAAACAAGGCAGCGTACCGTGGAGATGGAAGGAAGTATGAGAAGTATGAGGGAAGCTGTGAGCATTGCAAGCGGCAGGGGCATAAGAAGAGTCAGTGCTGGATCCTACATCCACACCTCAGGCCTAGCAAGTTCAACAAGGATAGAGAAGCTAAGGCTCACCTTTCTGCTGAAGCAAGTGGTGCCGGCTCATCAGGGGCTAGTCCAAATGTCAAGGCGGGTGAAAGTGAAGGCAGAGCTCTAACTTCTCAGGAGGTGATCACCAAGGCTGACTTTGAGGCTTTCATCCGAGCCCTCAAGGAGTCTGGTAAAATGCTAGGCAACACTCTTGGATACTCATACTCTGCTCATACATTACCTAGTATCTCTGATAAACTGTTAGACATTTTTAAAATCTCATGTACTGCCACTGCTCATACTAGCATAACTGATAGATTGTTAGGAGTAGTTAAGAGCCTGAAAGCTGAAAATGAAACATCTAGAACCAAGACTGCTAGGAGCTTGCATAAACCATTGATAATTGACTCTGGTGCATCTCATCACATGATTAGTGATAACAATCTGATAAAAGACATAGAACCTGCCCTTGGACATGTTATGATTGCAAATGGAGATAGAATTCCCATTAGGGGCATTGGTAAACTGAACTTGTTTAATAAGGATTCAAAAGCTTTTTACATGCCTGAGTTCACCTCTAATCTTTTATCAGTTAAGAAATGCACTACTGATCTTCAATGCAATGTTATTTTCAGTCCTAATGATGTTAAGTTTCAGGATATTAAGAGCAGTAAGTTGATTGGGCAAGGAGCAACCAAGGGGGATCTTTACATGATTGAAGACCTTGCACCTATTTCTAGTTCTTGTTTCTCGTTTAGTTCTGTTTCTTCCTTAAGTACTGATGCTCTGTGGCATGCTAGGCTAGGACATCCACATGTTAGGGCCTTAAGCATTATGTTACCAGGTGTCATGTTTAAAAATAATGATTGTGAGGCATGTATTTTGGGCAAACATTGTAAGACTGTTTTTCAGAGATCATCTACTCTTTATGCAAACTGCTTTGATTTAATTCACTCTGATGTTTGGACGGCACCTTGCTTATCTAGGGATGATTACAAGTATTATGTCACATTCATTGATGAAAAATCCAAATACACCTGGTTAACATTGATTAAAACTAAAGATAGGGTCCTTGATGCATTTAAAAATTTTCAAGCCTATGTGACTAACCAATATCATGCCAAGATTAAGATTTTCAGGTCTGATAATGGTGGGGAGTATACTGGGCATGCATTTCGTGATCACCTTGCTCAACATGGGATTCTTCACCAGACTAGCTGCCCATACACTCCACAGCAGAATGGAGTTGCGGAAAGGAAGAACAGACATCTCATGGAGGTGTCCCGGTCCATGATGTTCCACAAAGGGGTTCCCAAGAGGTATTGGAGTGATGCTGTGATGACTGCGTGCTACCTGATCAACAGGATACCAACCAGGATCTTGGCAGATCAATCTCCATTTGAGGTACTCAACAAGAGCAGGCCAGTCTTGGATCACCTGAGGACCTTTGGATGCGTGTGTTATGTTCTTGTACCAGGCGAGCAGAGAAACAAACTAGAAGCAAAGAGCACCAAGGCTATGATGATTGGGTATTCCACTTCACAGAAGGGATACAAATGCTATGATCCTACAGCTAGGAGAGTCCTAGTGTCAAGGGATGTCAGATTCATGGAAGACAAAGGATACTATGATGAGCAGACATGGGAAGACTTGGAGGATCTCTCCCAGCCATCAGAAAGAGCTGCTTGCTTGAGAAACATCCTAGAGGGGCTCGGAATTGGAGTGTCCCAGGATCAGAGTAGGCGTCCAGAACCTACTCCAGCTGCAGCAGAAGAACCATCCCACTTTGCACATGAGGGGGGAAGTGAATCAGTATCTGAACTAGAGGACCAAGGCTTAGAAGAGGCAGGTGAGCTAGGAAACAGAGGAACTGATTCTCCTGTCCAAAGTGGAGAAGGTTCAGCAAGGGGAGAACTGAATGAAGAAGATCAGAGACAAGGAGAGGCTAGAGCTGAAGCTGAAGAACAGACTGAAGCAGTGACTCCACAAGTAGAAGAAGAACAAGAGATGGCACAAGAAGGGCCAGTGTTGAGAAGGAGTACAAGGCTGAGGAAGGATCCTTCCAGTTGGGTAAACACGAGAGTGTACTACAATGCCCAAGCTGTGAAGCATCCTACTCAGGCTGTGTGTTCCTTTGCTCAATATCCAGAAGCACATTGTGCATTTATGGTAAACTTAGATAAGAATCACATTCCAAGAAGCTATGAAGAGGCAATGGAAGATAAGGAATGGAAGGAATCAGTAGGAGCTGAGGCAGGAGCTATGATAAAGAATGACACATGGTATGAGAGTGAACTACCAAAAGGGAAGAAGGCTGTGTCTAGTAGATGGATCTTTACAGTCAAGTACAAGGCTGATGGGTCGATTGAGAGGAAGAAGACTAGACTGGTAGCAAGAGGGTTCACTCAGACTTATGGAGAAGACTACATTGATACATTTGCTCCAGTTGCAAAGCTACACACCATTCGAATAGTCCTATCAGTGGCTACTAACCTTGGGTGGGATCTTTGGCAGATGGATGTTAAGAATGCATTTCTCCAAGGAGAGTTAGAAGATGAAGTTTACATGCTACCACCTCCGTGTTGGAATTCATGAGTGTTTGTCTCATGCCAAGAGAGTATTCTGTTAACTTGTAACAGAATCCCCTTCTACCAAATAACAGGAACTCACCATTCAATAGAAGAGACAACCAACTTGTGGTTGAATCCTCATAAACATAGCTTAAGCACACAACCAAGTGTCCTAGAGAGTACACTGGTTATATGAAGCAGTCTACACTATAACCAAGATCCTCGAAAGTAAACTTGTTATGTGTAGCAAAGAATCTCTAGTTTGAATCTATCCTTTTGCAGTAACACAACACTTTCAGTTTGTGTACTTAAGATGAAGAGGATTTAGAATCAGTAAGCTAGAGTATAAGAGAAGATAAAAGAAGAGTTTAGAGTGAGGTTTTACAAGTATTAGGCTGCCTTAAGAGAAAGAAAGTTAAGACAGCCTCTAAACCATAACTCTAAGCTCCTTACATTGTGAGTATTGTTTAGACACAAGTAAGGGAGAGAGAGCCACGACAATAGACTAAGAGAACTTGTATTGATACTGGATAATTGTTACAAGTGATGGAGAAGCCTTTAAATAGGCAATACACAAGACTAAACAATTATTAAAACATGAAAACATAAACAAATAATTCTGTAGGGAACCAGAACATGCCAAAGGAGATACAGCCAAGGTATGGCACGTCCAGGAAGAGTAGAAAGGGACAGGAGGAGAGGCACAGTCTCCTTAGGTTGATAGTGACAGCCCAGCTCCCTTTCTTATGCACCCATGTGACTTTTCTTGCTTCAATTCAAACCAGATCTTTTCCCTTGACTCTCCAACGGTCATAAGCTTGTTTAAACTTCAAATCTGCTTCAGAATATCAAGCTGGACGAGCTCACTACTTTCCTTGCCTTCCAAGTCACTCTAGGTTAAGCTTGGTTACTTGGAAGCCAAGACTGTACGGACTGCCTTGTACACCAAGGTTGTATGTACCAGACTCTTTTCAAGTACCTCTTCTTCTCTTGTTTCATTTGTTGGCTCCTTTCCTTGATGCACAAGTCTTGAATACTTGCAACACACTTCATGACTCTACAGCCTCCTTCTCTTCTTGCACACACGCCTTGATCATCTTTTCATTGTCTTGGCCGTGTGATCAGATTCTTGAGGCTTGTTCATGGCTTGGATAGCTTCTTCTTCTTTAGTTTGGTGTGGAGATGCTTGGCCTTCACTTCCTTTGTTTGGCCTTCACATCTCCTTGTCATGCTTCACTTTAATACCCTCCCTCAAGGTTGGGCTTTGGAAGCCATTGGTTCCAAAGGCCAAGCTTGCAACACGCAAAAGACTACCTCATTAAAAACCTCACCATGTAAAACCACTTGGGATAAAACCATGATGAGGACAAAAAGAGTATAGCCTTCACGGTGCATTGGATAGCTATGACCTTGGCTTTATTTGAATTGAGCTTGAAGCTTCTTTGATCTATGATCTGAATGCGGCCTGAACTTGTCTTTGAACCGCCAAAAGGACTCATGGCTTGAGCCATGATCTGAACTGATTGCTTAGGGTGTTGACGCCATGATTTGAACTTTGCAACACCTCTTTCTTCTTGATGCTTCACATGAAGCTTACTGACCCTTAGCTAACATCTTGCTGGTGAGTTGATTCATCACTTTCCTACAGCCACTTCTCCTCAAGATCTTCTTGTCTTGGGTCCATGAATCTGAGGCCATTGGTTCTAACCCCCAAAGCTTGCTTCTGATGCTGCTCTAGATCAACCAAACCTGTATTGTCTTCTTGAGACAACCAAGCACAAACACCAATCACCATTCTTAAACTTAGAACCTGTTGAGTATGGACAGATTCAAAGCACAAAATTAGTGAGTGATGGAGAGAATAAAGTAACCAGAGAATAAGTGACCAAAGTAAGAGAGAATATTAGAGAATAATGGAGAGTAAGAGTATGGTGGAGAATGAGAGTTTTGCGGAAGCAGATTGCAGTCCATGGCCTTCAAGCTTCATGGCTGATCACAATGCTAGTGAGGCATGAACATCCCACCAGTTAACACATTTTAAAACATTTTTGAAATCAGATTACTCAAGAATCTGTTCAAAACATTTTCAGATTTTTAAAATCCTTTCAAAGCGCTTTTCTTTAAATCTGAAATTCAAATGCTCTTACAAATCAATTTTCTTCAAATCATCATCAATCTTTCTCCCTCCCTCAAGCATTGGTTTCATTAGACTTAAAGCCTTTTACCAAGTTTGAAAAATATTAAGAGACAAAGGGTAGAAAAGGATGATAATGTTTGAGACAAAACCAGTAAGAACTTCATCTTTTAAAACTGTTTTTAAAGCACAAAACAGATGAAGTCTTTTGTTTCATTTCCCTCCCTTAGCCTTGGATTAGGATCCCAACTCAAGATCAGAACCACAGCTTACACATGGGAGAGAAGAAACCAAAACAGAATCCATCTTGTCTTCTTTAAAGAAATCATTAGACAATATGAAGAACACAAAATATTTTTGAAATCGATTTTTTTTTTTTTTTTTTTTTTTCAAGAGTTCTTCAAGATACAAGTTTAATCTTTTCTCCCTCCCTCAAGCTGACATGAACAGATTTTTATCTTTCATCCAAAGGCTTGAACAATGAGGAGATAAAGGGGAGAGTCATTGATTAAAAAAAACTTTTAAAGACTTGCATCTTAAAGAAACTCACAGATTTTGAATACATACTTCATCTACACTCTCTACTGTCCAAGTTTTGAATCCCAGCCACACAGCTCATCAAAAACGAATTTAAAGGAGAAAGAGAGAGAGACTCAGATGAAGAAATTGACAAAAGAAGTGAGTTCAGCCCAAGAAGAGCAACAAAGCTCTGATACCATGTTGGAATTCATGAGTGTTTGTCTCATGCCAAGAGAGTATTCTGTTAACTTGTAACAGAATCCCCTTCTACCAAATAACAGGAACTCACCATTCAATAGAAGAGACAACCAACTTGTGGTTGAATCCTCATAAACATAGCTTAAGCACACAACCAAGTGTCCTAGAGAGTACACTGGTTATATGAAGCAGTCTACACTATAACCAAGATCCTCGAAAGTAAACTTGTTATGTGTAGCAAAGAATCTCTAGTTTGAATCTATCCTTTTGCAGTAACACAACACTTTCAGTTTGTGTACTTAAGATGAAGAGGATTTAGAATCAGTAAGCTAGAGTATAGAGAAAGATAAAAGAAGAGTTTAGAGTGAGGTTTTACAAGTATTAGGCTGCCTAAGAGAAAGAAAGTTAAGACAGCCTCTAAACCATAACTCTAAGCTCCTTACCTTGTGAGTATTGTTTAGACAAAGTACGGGAGAGAGAGCCACGACAATAGACTAAGAGAACTTGTATTGATACTGGATAACTTGTTACAAGTGATGGAGAAGCCTTTAAATAGGCAATACACAAGACTAAACAATTATTAAAACATGAAAACATAAACAAATAATTCTGTAGGGAACCAGAACATGCCAAAGGAGATACAGCAAGGTATGCACGTCCAGAAGAGTAGAAAGGGACAGGCGGAGAGGCACAGTCTCCTTAGGTTGATAGGAAGCCCAGCTCCCTTTCTTATGCACCCATGTGACTTTTCTTGCTTCAATTCAAACCCAGATCTTTTCCCTGACTCTCCAACGGTCATAAGCTTGTTTAAACTTCAAATCTTCGCTTCAGAATATCAGGCTGACGAGCTCACTTACTTTCCTTGCCTTAAGTCCACTCTAGGTTTAGCTTGGTTACTTGGAAGCCAAGACTGTACGGACTGCCTTGTACACCAAGGTTGTATGACCAGACTCTTTTCAAGTACTTCTTCTTCTCTTGTTTCATTTGTTGGCTCCTTTCCTTGATGCACAAGTCTTGAATACTTGCAACACCTTCATGACTCACAAGCCTCCTTCTCTTCTTGCACACAAGCCTTGATCATCTTTTCATTGTCTTGGCCGTGTGATCAGATTCTTGAGGCTTGTTCATGCTTGGAAGCTCTCTTCTTCTTAGTTTGGTGTGGAGATGCTTGGCCTTCACTTCCTTTGTTTGGCCTTCACATCTCCTTGTCATGCTTCACTTTAATACTCCGGGCCTAGAAGGGATGGTGAAACCAGGGAATGTGCTGAGACTGAAGAAGGCCATCTATGGGCTGAAGCAATCACCAAGGGCATGGTATCACAAGCTGAGCACAACTCTAAATGAAAGAGGTTTCAGGAAATCAGAGCTTGATCACACTCTCTTCACTCTTACGACACCTGCTGGCATTGTTGTGCTTCTTGTATATGTGGATGACATAGTTATCACAGGCAGTGATAAGGTTGAAATCAAGGAGACCAAGGAGTTTCTGAAATCTGTGTTTGACATCAAAGACTTGGGAGAAATGAAAGTACTCCTTGGAATTGAGCTGTGCAGATCAGAAGAAGGGTGTTCATCTCACAAAGGAAGTATATCTTGGATCTATTGAAGGAGGCTGGTGCGTATGGTGGAAAGACAGCCAAGATGCCCATGGAGGATGGGTATAAAGCTCACGTGAGGGGGAGCTAGAAGATAGTAAGCTATTTCATGATCCAAAGCTATACAGGAAGCTTGTGGGGAAGCTGATCTATCTAACCATCACTAGGCCAGACATCTGTTTTGCTGTGAACCAAGTGAGTCAGCATATGCAAGCTCCAAGAGAGCATCACTGGCGCTTGGTATATGGATGGGTTGTAACGGGAGTACTGAAGCAGTGGGATATTGTGATGCAGATTGGGCTGGAGACAGAACAGATAGAAGATCTACAACCGGCTATTGCACATTCATTGGTGGAAACATGGTTACTTGGAAGAGTAAGAAGCAGAAGGTGGTGTCATGCTCAAGTGCCGAGGCTGAGTATAGAGCAATGCTAAAACTCACAAATGAGTTGGTATGGATTAAAGGAATACTGAAGCACTTGGAGATTGAGCAAGCAACACCAATGACATGCACTGTGACAATCAAGCAGCCATTCACATAGCCACAAACTCGGTGTTCCATGAAAGAACTAAGCACATTGAAGTGGACTGTCATAAAGTGAGGCAGATGATAGTCTTGGGAGTAATACTGCCGTGCTACACAAGGAGTGAGGATCAGTTGGCAGATGTATTCACTAAGGCGCTAGGCAAAAGACAACGGAGTCAATTCACATAAGGTTGGGACTCCTTGATCTTTCGCCTAAGGGCTGATCTATACACTCTCCTGATCATGAGGTCCTTACTCTTTTTCCCTCATCAGAGTTTTGTCCCAATGGGTTTTCTTTGATGAGGTTTTTAATGAGGAGGAGCTCATGATCCTTCCAAGCTTGACTTGTTCCACATGGTCAAGCTTGAGGGGGAGTGTTGAGATGAGCTGAGGAATATGAGGAGAGTTGTTCAGGGTTGAAGAGGTTGTGATGTGGAGAAGAGGAGAAGGATTGGCCTTAGGGAGAACCGTCCGTACCGGTCCGTACAGGTCCGTACCATGGCCGTACGGCCGTACAGACGGTATCGACCAAGCGGTAAAGAAATGTTACCGCGAGAAGAAGTTCACGGTCTGATCATGTTTGCCTTGACCAAAGAAGGCATATGACCGTTTATGGATAGAGGAAGAGCGTCTCTACAGGCTGGCACAGGCTGGAAGGATAAGGTTCACTTTTAGCATAGTGACCACGCGTGTGGAGAGGCTCATTGGTCCGGTTCAAATTTAAAGGCTTCCTTAGACTTGACCTCACATGCTTAGTCTCTTCTTAAACCCTAGTATCACCTCCTAATATTGTAAACACTCTCTCATTAATTAAAGTATGCGAGTTATGTTACTCTCTCTCTAGTCTCTCTCTCTTGTTCATCATGGATCATTCTTACTAATCTCCCCATTTCTCTCACAATCTCTTCTAAACCTCTCTTAATCTCTTACCAAATCTCTCTAACTCTCCATCACTTATTCTATCTCTAATCTCATAGGGATCACCTGATTTGGAAGTGGGACAGCTCTTCATCCTAACTCTATGAGATTTATTCAACTTCCTAATGATTCTCCATTACTTTATGTATCAAAATCAAGCTTCTTTACATCGCGATTCATCCTGTTTGATTAGAATGACAAGGAAGCTGTCATATTCCCAAACAGGAAAATTGGGATCACCTGATTTGAAAGTGGGATAGCTTCTTCATCCTAACTCCTATGAGATTTATTCAACTTCCTAGTGATTCTCCATTACTTTATATGTCAAAATCAAGCTTCTACATCGCGATTCATCTTGGTTTGATTAGAATGACAAGGAAGCTGTCATATTCCCAAACAGGAAAACTGGGATCACCTGATTTGAAAGTGGGATAGCTTCTTCATCCTAACTCCTATGAGATTATTCAACTTCCTAATGATTCTCCACTACTTTATGTATCAAATTCAAGCTTCTTACATCATGATTCATCCTGGTTTGATTAGAATGACAAAGAAGCTGTCATATTCCCAAACAGGAAAATTGGGATCACCTGATTTGAAAGTGGGATAGCTTCTTCATCCTAACTCCTATGAGATTTATTCAACTTCCTAATGATTCTCCATTACTTTATGTATCAAAATCAAGCTTCTTACATCGCGATTCATCCTGTTTGATTAGAATGACAAGGAAAGCTGTCATATTCCCAAACAGGAAAATTGGGATCACCTGATTTGAAAGTGGGATAGCTTCTTCATCCTAACTCCTATGAGATTTATTCAACTTCCTAGTGATTCTCCATTACTTTATGTGTCAAAATAAAGCTTCTTACATCGCATTCATCTTGGTTTGATTAGAATGACAAGGAAGCTGTCATATTCCCAAACAGGAAAACTGGGATCACCTGATTTGAAAGTGGGATAGCTTCTTCATCCTAACTCCTATGAGATTTATTCAACTTCCTAATGGTTCTCCACTACTTTATGTATCCAAATCAAGCTTCTTACATCACGATTCATCCTGGTTTGATTAGAATGACAAAGAAGCTGTCATATTCCCAAACAGGAAAACTGGGATCACCTGATTTTTAAAGTGGGATAGGTTCTTCATCTTAACTCCTATGAGATTTATTCAACTTCCTAGTGATTCTCCATTACTTTATGTATCAAAATCAAGCTTCTTACATCGCGATTCATCCTGGTTCGATTAGAATGACAAGGAAGCTGTTATATTCCCAAACAGGAAAAACTAGGATCACCTGATTTGAAAGTGGGATAGCTTCTTCATCCTAACTCCTATGAGATTTATTCAACTTCCTAGTGATTCTCCATTACTTTATGTATCAAAATCAAGCTTCTTACATCGCGATTCATCCTGGTTGATTAGAATGACAAGGAAGCTGTCATATTCCCAAACAGGAAATTGGGATCACCTGATTTGAAAGTGGGATAGCTTCTTCATCCTAACTCCTATGAGATTTATTCAACTTCCTAATGATTCTCCATTACTTTATGTATCAAATCAAGCTTCTTACATCGCGATTCATCCTGTTTTGATTAGAATGACAAGGAAGCTGTCATATTCCCAAACAGGAAAATGGGATCACCTGATTTGAAAGTGGGAGAGCTTCTTCATCCTAACTCCTATGAGATTTATTCAACTTCCTAGTGATTCTCCATTACTTTATATGTCAAAATCAAGCTTCTTACATCGCGATTCATCCTGGTTTGATAAGAATGACAAGGAAGCTGTCATATTCCCAAACAGAAAACTGGGATCCTGATTTGAAAGTGGGATAGCTTCTTCATCCTAACTCCTATGAGATTTATTCAACTTCCTAATGGTTCTGTACTACTTATGTATCCATTTCAGGCTTCTTACATCACGATTGATCCTGGTTTGTTTGAATGACAAAGAAGCTGTCATATTCCCAAACAGGAAAACTGGGATCACCTGATTTTAAAGTGGGATAGCTTCTTCATCCTAACTCCTATGAGATTTATTCAACTTCCTAGTGATTATCCATTGCTTTATGTATCAAAATCAAGCTTCTTACATCGCGATTCATGCTGGTTCGATTAGAATGACAAGGAAGCTGTTATATTCCCAAACAGGAAACTGGGATCACATGATTTGAAAGTGGGATAGCTTCTTCATCCTAACTCCTATGAGATTTATTCAACTTCCTAGTGATTCTCCATTACTTTATGTATCAAAATCAAGCTTCTTACATCGCGATTCATCCTGGTTTGATTAGAATAACAAGAAGCTGTCATATTCCAAACAGGAAAACTGGGATCACCTGATTTGAAAGTGGGATAGCTTCTTCATCCTAACTCCTATGAGATTTATTCAACTTCCTAATGGTTTCTCCACTACTTTATGTATCAAAATCAAGCTTCTTACATCAAGATTCATCCTTGTTTGATTAGAATGACAAAGAAGCTATCATATTCCCAACAGAAAAACTGGGATCACTTGATTTGAAAGTGGGATAGCTTCTTCATCCTAACTCCTATGAGATTTATTCAACTTCCTAGTGATTCTCCATTACTTTATATATCAAAATCAAGCTTCTTCCATCGCGATTCATCCTGGTTTGATTAGAATGACAAAGAAGCTGTCATATTCCCAAACAGGAAAATGGGATCACCTGATTTGAAAGTGGGATAGCTTCTTCATCCTAACTCCTATGAAATTATTCAACTTCCTAGTGATTCTACATTACTTATGTATCAAAATCAAGCTTCTTACATCGTGATTCATCTTGGTTGATTAGAATGACAAGGAAGCTGTCATTCCCAAACAGGAAAACTGGGATCACCTGATTTGAAAGTGGGATAGCTTCTTCATCCCTAACTCCTATGAAATATTCAACTTCCTAGTGATTCTCCATTACTTATATGTATCAAAATCAAGCTTCTTACATCGCGATTCATCCTGTTTGATTAGAATGACAAAGAAGCTGTATCATATACCTAACAGGGAAAACTGGGATCACCTGATTTGAAAGTGGGATAGTTCTTCATCCTAACTCCTATGAGATTTATTCAACTTCCTAGTGATTCTCCATTACTTTATGTATCAAAATCAAGCTTCTTACATCGCGATTCATCCTGGTTCGATTAGAATGACAAGGAAGCTGTTATATTCCCAAACAGGAAAACTAGGATCACCTGATTTGAAAGTGGGATAGCTTCTTCATCCTAACTCCTATGAGATTTATTCAACTTCCTAGTGATTTCACATTACTTATGTATCAAAATCAAGCTTCTACATCGCGATTCATCCTGGTTTGATTAGAATAACAAGGAAGCTGTCATATTCCCAAACAGGAAACTGGGATCATCTGATTTGAAAGTGGGATAGCTTTTTCATCCTAACTCCTATGAGATATATCAACTTCCTAATGGTTCTCCACTACTTATGTATCAAAATCAAGCTTCTTACATCAAGATTCATCCTGTTTGATTAGAATGACAAAGAAGCTGTCATATTCCCAAACAGAAAAACTGGGATCACCTGATTTGAAAGTGGGATAGCTTCTTCATCCTAACTCCTATGAGATTTATTCACTTCCTAGTGATTCTCCATTACTTATATATCAAAATCAAGCTTCTTCCATCGCGATTCATCCTGGTTTGATTAGAATGACAAAGAAGCTGTCATATTCCCAAACCGGAAAAATGGGATCACCTGATTTGAAAGTGGGATAGCTTCTTCATCCTAACTCCTATGAAATTTATTCAACTTCCTAGTGATTCTCTTACTATATGTATCAAACTCAAGCTTCTTACATCGCGATTATCCTGGTTTTGATTAGAATGACAAGGAAGCTGTTCATATTCCAACAAAGGAAAACTGGGATCACCTGATTTGAAAGTGGGATAGCTTCTTCATCCTAACTCTTATGAGATTTATTCAACTTCCTAGTGATCTCCATTACTTTATGTATCAAAATTCAGCTTCTTACATCGCGATTCATCCTGGTTCGATTAGAATGACAAGGAAGCTGTATATTCCCAAAAAGGAAACTAGGATCACATGATTTGAAAGTGGGATAGCTTCTTCATCCTAACTCCTATGAGATTTATTCAACTTCCTAGTGTATTCTCCATACTTTATGTATCAAAATCAAGCTTCTTACATCGCGATTCATTCCTGGTTTGATTAGAATAACAAGGAAGCTGTCATATTCCCATACAGGAAAACTGGGATCATCTGATTGAAAGTTGGATAGCTTTCTTCATCCTAACTCCTATGAGATTTATTCAATTCCTATGGTTCTCCACTACTTTATGTATCAAAATCAAGCTTCTTACATCAAGATTCATCCTTGTTTGTTTTAGAATGACAAAGAAGCTATCATATTCCCAAACAGAAAAAACTGGGATCACTTGATTGAAGTGGGATAGCTTCTTCATCCTAACTCCTATGAGATTTATTCCACTTCTAGTGATTCTCATTACTTTATATATCAAAATCAAGCTTCTTCATCGCGATATTATCCTGGTTTGATTAGAATGACAAAGAAGCTGTCATATTCCCAAACAGGAAAATGGGATCACTGATTTGAAAGGGGATAGCTTTTTCATCCTAACTCCTATGAGATTTATTCAACTTCCTAGTGATTCTCCATACTTTATGTGTCAAATCAAGCTTCTTACATCGTGGAGTCATCTTGGTTTGATTAGAATGACAAGGAAGCTGTCATATTCCCAAACAGGAAACACGGATCACCTGATTTGAAAGTGGATAGCTTCTTCATCTAACTCCTATGAGATTTATTCAACTTCCTAATGGTTCTCACTAATTATGGTATCCAATCAAGCTTCTTACATCATGATTCATCCTGGTTGATTAGAATGACAAAGAAGCTGTCATATTCCCAAACAGGAAAATTGGGATCACATGATTTGAAAGTGGGACAGCTTCTTCATCTAACCCTATGAGATTTATTCAACTTCCTAATGATTCTCCATACTTTATGTATCAAACTCAAGCTTATATCGCGATTCATCCTGTTTTGATTAGAATGACAAAGAAGCTGTCATATTCCCATACAGAAAACTGGATCATCTGATTTGAAAGTTGGGATAGCTTCTCATCCTAACTCCTATGAGATTTTCAACTTCCTAATGGTTCTCCACACTTTATGTATCAAATCAAGCTTCTTACATCAAGATTCATCTT